>NC_135439.1:13394376-13694376 GCF_051991255.1 Vanacampus margaritifer
AGCATTGTGACTGGATGTAACAAATATGACACAAATCAAAAGGTATATGTGGAAGTTGACGTAAAAAAAAAAAAGTGTTTGTTCAAAAGGACCAATTATTTACAAAGAATCAGACTTTTCTCTCATGTATATCATCGGTTTATACGGTTAAGCGGTAAAATCCACCTGTTTTTTTTCCATCTCAGGGGCCATTTTGCCACATGCTGTCAGGGCTCGGTAATTAATGACCAATCATGGCTCACCTGTTTTCAGAGGCTGAGCTGTTATTGGTTGTTACTTGAGCCCTGAACAATTGTGATGACATTTTCAGTCCACAGCAAGATGGCCGCCGCCATGAGATGGAGAAAAACAAGTGGATTTTGTTGCTGCTCATTCTTGTTATTATTTTCTAGCTTCACATTTTTGGGAACTGTACAGCAGTAAAAAAAAATAAAATCTTTGTATTTGGAAAACGTTGAGAGTTCTCGTACTGTTGCTAACATACAAAATATGAATGTGAGCTGTGACCATGTTCTGCAATGTTCAACCAGTGGAATGCAATTACTTGACACCTCTTGGGGGGTACAAAGATTTGGGTTTCCCTTGTTTTCATGTTTCCGGCACAAAAAACAAATGGTTTGTTCTGTTGGTGCTTACCACAGAGCTTCTCATCGGAGCCATCTGGACAGTGTTCCGTGCCATCGCAAAGTTTCTCAGCAGGCAGGCAGATGGTGGAGTCATTGGCGCACACGTGGTGGGACAGTTTACACACCAGCGCCTCGCAATTTTCTTCGTCCGAATTGTCCTCGCAGTCGCTGTCTCCGTCGCACATCCAGGCTTTGCTGATGCACCGAGCTACAAAAGACAAGATTGCGTCACTTCAAAATCCCCATCAATTCATCCGCGGCAAACGGCAGACTCCTCACCGGAGTCCCTGCAGCCGAATTTGACTGCCGGGTCACACATGTGCGTGACGCCCTCGCAGTTCTTCTCGTCGCTCAGGTCCACGCAGTCGGTATCCCCGTCGCAGCGCCAACGCAGGGGAATGCACAGGCCGTCCATGCGACATTGGAACTCGTCCGTGTGGCAGCCTCCGGGCGGACGAGTGGCTGCAGGGAAAGGCGCTATCACTCATCTCACGTGTTCATCTCATTCACACCGACAGCCGGCAGCTCAGATAAACAAGCTGTTTATCCAACACCAGACGCCCCTTGTTTAATCATTAAATGGCTTATTTTGTAGAAGTGATAAGGCGGCATGTTTATATAATAGGGATTTTATTAGGAAGCCAATTGGTTGCTTGTCTGCAGTTTGTATTTTCCGCCAGGGACCGATCCAAGGACCTGTTAAATCTCCTGCCTAACATGTAAATATAAAATCTGGTTTGTACCAAATAGACTTAGCCAAGAGTCAGAAAAAAAACAAAAACAGAAGCAGCCGCCCCCTCACAACTACACAAACGTTCCAAACAAACAGCAATTTGGTTTGCCAGTATTTTAACGCCAATTAAACCCATTCCATGTGCAGCATGTGAAAATGGCAGCGCTTATCAGGACGTGTACGTTGGTATTCACGGCTGCTTGCCGTGATGAATGCTGCTATGAAGTGCAGTCATTGCCCAAGGCTACAGCTTTTACTGATAGACATTTAAAAAAAAAAAGCGCCACTCTTCGCAGGCAGCAAAGACTTCATTTAGACATTCCTCGAAGCATCTACTTTGTTCAGGGTCAGACTCTAATTTAGCTAACAGTTATTTAGATAAGCTTGTTTTCTTGGTTTAATGAAACTAAACTAATTTGAACTAAACAAGAAGCAGGACATTAAAAAAATGTTAAGGATTTACTAAACAAATTTTCAGAGTGCTTCCGCATATTCGGCGAATGCTTTATGATGCAAAGCCTCGCAAAAACACCCGGAAATAGAGGGACCCTCTGTACTCATCCCGATTCAGACGTCAACCTGCTTCAAACGGCACTTCCTGTCGTCGTCATCGACAGGAAGTGCCGATTAACGGAAATGCCTAGCTCTGCTAAATTTAACAATACCTTATTACAAAAATGTAAAAGTTGAAACAGTCTAACTAGAACCTCTGAAATTGTGTTGGAATGATGTGAGATGCTAAACCAAAATACCAAAGAAAGTAATTGAATTAAGGGCTGTAACGTTGCTGAATGCACCATCCTCCGATACCTAGGTATCAGCCCGATACCCGGATATTGGAAATGAGAAGAATAGAAAATTGCCATTAATTTAATGCGATTTTAGTGAGAGATATATATATAATATATATATATATATATATATATATATATATATATATATATATATATATATATATATATATATATATATATATTTTTTTTTTTTTTTTTGAAATTACACTCTAAAAACAGTTGGGTCAAAAATGACCCGATTATGGGACAAAAATGGACCGATCCGCTACTTAGGTCTATTTGACCCAACTTTGAGTCAAGAAATGGGTCTTTTAGTGTAAAACAACTCATAAATATTGCTTAGATCCTTTACTTGGGTCAAAAAAATTGGGTCATTTTGTATAAAACAACCCATAAAGTTGGGTCAAATTGACCCATAAAGTGGATCGATCCATTTTTGATCCATAATTGGGTTACTTTTGACCCAACTGTTTTTAGAGTGTATCTGTCATTTTTTGTGGGGAAATTTTATTTTAAAGTATTAGTGGTATTTGTAATTGGTATCAGTATTGGTGACTACTCAAGAGTTAAGTACTAGCACTAGTATTGGTCTAAAAAAAAAAAGTGTGATCGAACATCCCTAAATGTAAATATTCTCCTTAGCTGTAGGTGACATAAGAGCAATCGATTGGACGAGATTTTACACTTCAAAAACCAATAAGCGGGCTGAGAAATAATAATAGCTTATCTCTCTAGATTCACTTGTTGTTTTGCTTGGTAATTAATCTGGAGCCAATAAGCCTTCACATGAAGAAATGATAAAGCCACTTCATCCTTGGTAAATCAGACAACAACGTGCGGTAATTTCATTGCATAATTCTTCATCCCATTATCCTAATTTGCGGCCATCAATAGTCAACACCCTCAAGGGTCTTGTGTCGAAACCGATACTGACCCTGATTTGTGCAGTTTGCGTGGGTTTCATCGCTGTAGTCCCCGCAGTCATTATCGCCGTCGCAAGTCCAATAATCCGGGATGCATCGGCCGCTGTTGCACTTGAACTGAGCGCTGGAACACGAATGACTGCAGCCCGCTTCGTCGCTGTTGTCCCCGCAGTCATTATCTGAAAGGAAAATTCACTGTCACGCTACTTGTTACAAATGTCGGAGGCGTCCACTGCCAGATAGGAAACCCTTTGTAGGAGAGGGCTTTGAATATTTAAATCTACGAACTGTCAAGAAAGTGCTTTTTGTTCACACACAGTAAACAGATTGCGTCTAACAAAATATGAATGATGAGAGTTTTAATAATGACTGAAACTGCATAGATCAGACCATGCACCATGAGGGGAATGTATGTACCCAGCGTTGATACATTGAGCTTGGCAGCGGAGCACGATAAGCAGTTTTTGCACCATTCAAACCTGTCCTTTAGCACATTTATCGCGACAGAATCTAACTTGATAGGCGTGAGGGCGTCGAAAATGAATTCTGCCGAGACGCTTCTTTTGATCATTTGACCTGTCATTCTAAAATATCCAATTGGATTTTAGATCTAATTTAACCCTGAACCTTCGTGCAGCAGCAGCAGCAGCAGCGCGAGGCCATGTTTAAAGCCAAGCAAGCCTTTAATGGTTTGTTAGCCTGCCGGGCTAATCTACCAGCTGGGCAAGCGTGTTGGCTGCCGCGGTGCATGTTGATCTATGCACTAACCGGCCAGGTTTGGACAACGCAATTCATCAGAGCCGTCAGCGCAATCCTTTTCTGAAAGACAGAACCAACGGAAGACACCAGAATGGGCGAATAGCACAGGACTAGGTAGGAAAGAAAACACACAAATCTGCATGGTGACACGAAAGAGGACACGTGCCAGAAGGAGGCTGGTTGCTCAAACATGGAAATGGCAGACACACTGCGAGAGAGAGAGAGAGAGAGTAAAATCCGGGAGTGACACTCACCATTATCACAGCGCCAGTTAATGTTGATGCAACGTCCATTGTTGCAGGTAAATTGGGTGAGGGGGAAACACGTGGGGTAGGCTGTGCACACAAAAAGAGATAAGATCATTTTGCATACTGATAATGGATTTTTTTAAAAGTAGAAATATCAAACTGTGAGCAAAACTGGATTAACGCCATGTTACTGTGTGTGTGTTGAATATTTACGTTTTTTTTTTTTAATGAATGTACATTTCCAGTGCCATCTGGGCACCCTGTAGTTTGGGATTTGGCCTTGACTGCGAGTCCTAATTAATTGACCATCCACACAGTCAATTCTGTAGAGTCAATTTCATTCTAAACAGAGTCTATTTGGTCCCACTCTAAACAGAGTAAAATTTACATTTGGAAGAGAGAAAAAAAAATTGTGCACGTACTCCACGCACGCGCATCATCAACGACCCAGATGTTGCAGTTACGCTTTGGGCCAGAGGTGGCAGTCGCGAGTAAAAAAGTGACAAACTGCACAAAGATCCTTTAAAGTCAGAATTCTCACATTAAAGTCAGATGTTCTGACTTTTAACTCAGAATTCTGACTTTTTAAGTGAGAATTCTGAGAATAAAGTGAGAATCCTGCCAACTTTAGTTTCTCTTCACTGGCCCTAATCCTCTTTCGTACAAATTTAGTCAAAATCTCTTTCTGCAAAATTTACTTTGCAAAAAATCTTTAATATTTTTAATGGGATTGGCAAATTACAAAATTTATTAAAGTACTTTGAGTAAAAATTACTCTGAATATTTTACTCTCTTCCAAGTGTAAAGTTCACTCTGTTTAGAGTAAAATTTACAGAATTTGCTGAGCAGATACATAACAATAGTGCTTGAATATAAAAATGTAGAGGAAATTGTTGGAATTCATCCTTTAAAGCAGGGGTGTCAAATTATTATTTTTTGTGGGCCACATCGTAAATATGTTTTCCGTCGGAGGGTCGTCATGACTGTGAACTCATACAATGTATACTTGCTTCATATTATTACATACTGTTTACACGACAACTTGATGGATAATTAGTTCTGAAATCAGAAAGAAAATAATAATTTTAAAAGGGAGATGCTTGCAATATATAAATGTTTTTTAAAAGTGAAGAAAGGGAAGTCAACATTGCACAACATTATTTGCCTTAGTGGGCCACATAAAATGATGTGGCGGGCCGAATCTAGCCCTCGGACCTTGACACCTGTTAGAGGATGGAAAACCTGCGACTGGGATCAAGCTTTCCGACAATGGGCAGCACATTTCGCTTCAGAATGCATTGATACAAGACACTCTGTTCCGGATGCAACAAAGCGCCCATATAACATCAGCTCGTTCCCTCCATGTGTCACAAAAGGTAGAGTGTTCCTTTCCCAAAAACCTCCAATTTATCTTATCTATCCAGCGGAGATTTTCTCAGAGGCTTTGTGGCTTGTCAATACTAGAACACCCCAGCCTCATCCTTTCAAGTTATTTCAGTGACCATTGTGATTTTTTTTCTTTAAAAGAAAGTGTGTATTCACCTGCGCCTTGCAAAAAGAATTGGGACACAAATGACACAAATATCGCCACTTCCTGCATTAAGATAATTGCCGATGTCAGCAAAAAAAGCAAACGTTCCGTTCTCCTTCCATGCAGCCAGCGTTCCGCCTGTGTAATGTATTTCATACTACCTGTGAAGCCATCCTATTTTCGTGTCACCTTTGACCCCCATACCACCTTAAACACGGGGCAGCTGGTAACAGATTGACCCACCGCAAGAGGCAGGCTCATCGGACCGATCCCCGCAATCGTCATCCAGGTCGCACGTCCAGGAGATGGGGATGCAGCGCCCGCTGGCACACGAGTACTGATTGGGCGGGCATGTGCGAGCTGAAAGGCAACACAACGAGTGAGCAAAAAGGTGAGCGCGAATCTGCCGGATTCTCATTCGTCTGACTACCTGAACAGGTGGTGTTGGATTCGTCCTCATCGTTGCCACAGTCATTGTCGCCGTCACACAACCAGCGCAGGGGAATGCAGCGGTTGTTCTGGCACTTAAACCTGTCGGTGGGGCAAGTGTGCTGGTCTGGATAAGAGAAAAGAAACAAATGAGAGGTGGGCTGGAGATATGCAAATTAGTTTCAAGGGGAGAGGAAGCAGAGAGGAAGTTGTACACTAACTTAGATCAGTGTCATAAATCGGAAGCAATGACCCTCTGAGGTGTACGGTATGTGTCTGTGCGTGCTAACTCACGGCACAGCTCGGGAGCCTCATCACTGTTGTCCAGGCAGTCGTTGTCGCCATCGCACTTCCAGCGCTCCTGGATGCAGCGATTATTCTTACAAGCAAACTCTCCGGGCTGACATTGAGGTGGCGGCACGTAAGACGGGTTGGCTGCGGATGGCGAAAAGAATCATTGGGGGGGAACAAAGAAAATGTACAAAAGTAGACTGGTAAAAGTAGAGGTATGCACAATGCAGAGGTACAATGTGTGTCCATATTTTATTATTTTATTTTATTTATTATATTCATATATTATCATTTATTTCATATTCCAAATCCACAAAAAATGTATTAGGCCTACTCACATTATGGTATAGGGCAGTATAGTATAAGCCATCCATCTAGTGGTGATTGGTGATATTACAACTTAAAGCTACAGTCGACCCCTGCATATACACAGTTTTGGTACTTGCAGATTTGCATATTCGGGGATTTTTTTCCCCTCAAATTTTTGTTTTAATATTTAGGATTTTCTGGAACAATTTCCCCAATTTCTCCCCGTTTCTCGTGGAAAAAGATATTGAATGTTTATCAGCGTTATTTAAAGATTTTTGGGAGGAAGTGTTAAAAAATAATTTTCTCTGAGCCGCCCTTGATTAATTAATAATTTTTTAATTAATTAATTAATTAAAATAAAAACTTTTTTTTTTTTAAATAACCAAGGGCCACTCAAAGAATTTTAAATATATATATATTTTTAAAAGATTTTTATTCATTTTTTTATTAATCAAGGGCCACGCAGAGTGTGGTGGCAGGCCGCATGCCCATCCCTGGCATAAAGTAATTGCAAAGAGTTGATACTTGCCTTTGCAGCTGGTGTTGTCAGTGGAATCGAGTATTTGGTCTTCTGCACAGGCACACTGCCTGCCTCCTGGTATGGCCAAGCAGAGACTGGTGCAACCTCCGTTATGCACACGACAAGCATTAGAACCTAAAGATCACAAACATGAAGAACGTACTTACTGAGACCAGAGACAACAAATACCAGAACCGGCTTGCATGCGAGACAGTCTACCTTGCTGTTGCTGAGCATCAAACATGCGTATTTCAAAAATGGGCGGCCTTTCATTGCGCAGCAGGGTGGCAGTGCTCGTGGTGGTGTCCAACTTGTAAATGCTGCCACTCCGATACTCGTTCCAGAACAAAAAGTGCTTATAGTGGCAGAGACCAAAAGCGTGGTTCAGCTCCTGACCCTCGTACACCGTCTACCATGTGAGGAAAAAAGTGGAGAGATGATTAAATGTGACAGCAATGACCTTTCCTCTAACGTCTGCCTGTTTCCAGCTAATGATGCTAGAAATCGAGGCTGTTAACATTTTGGGGCCTAATAACGAACAACCATTAAAACACCTGAGAACAAAAGGCTCCCTCTTTGATTTGTAGCCACTTCATAAAAACAAATGAAGACATTTGGGTAGAGTTCACATTTTAAAATATCTTTAAAGTATGTGCAAGTATCACAATAAACCAAACTGTTTGTACTTAAAGAGGAAGTCAACCCAAAAACGTTTTTTTTTTGACAATAATATGTTCTATATGCAGCCTCACTAGTCTAAACATGGTATTCTGGTTAATACTGCGTAAGTGGAATATGAGTTAAGCAGCAAAATCTAGCCTTTTTTATCCATCTCAAGGGGCAGCCATTTTGCCACTTGCTGTCGACTAAAAAGAAGTGGCAAAATGGCTGCCCCCTGTCAAAAAATGTTTAAGGTTGACTTCCACTTTAAAATGGCTAAAAACAAACACCAATATGAATGATAAACTATACATGTCACTAAAATGTGCCACTTCTTCACGGTTACGTCCTTATAAGGTCACTAACAGAGAAAAAAAACACTGTTAGTACTAAAGCTAAGCTAGGCTAAAGCGCTTCAATAACAGTGATAGTGTCCAGTTCTGACCTTGCGTTCTGAGGTGTTGAGGTAGACCATCTCGATGCGGTCGTAGTAGGCGTCCACCCAGTACAGGATTCCCTGTGGGATGTCCAGGCTCAGGCCGTTCGGCCACAGCACCGTTTTGCTGGTGAGGAAAACGTTCCTGTTGGAGCCGTCCATCCAAGCGCGTTCAATTTTTCCACGTTTGCTCTCCTTGGGATCCTCCTCCCAGTCTGTCCAGTACATCCACCTGTAGACAGAGGAGAATAGTTTGGTGACCCCTCATGTAGATGGTTGAAAAAAAATATAGTCCTTACGCTGCAGATTATAGTCTTCTGGGAAGACATTCTACCAGATTTTGCATTGTATCTGTGGGATTTTTCATCCTTAGTATTTTATTTTTGCACAGAAAACACAGCCAAAGAAGGAGCCTTCAAGGGCAAATTCATGCTAAAACAGAAAATTTGAATCCAAATTCAAAGCGAGGATAAAGTTTTAGCCGAGCTTCTGAGCGATTCATTGATCGAAAGGTCTGTCTCAATACTTTTGCTCATATGATGTATTTCCTTTCCCCATCTGTCTTAATTTCCCTTCCTTCTGCAAATGTCTCTTCTTCCTGCCTTTTCTCCCGCAGCCTGATGGATTTCAGGCATTAGTGCGGGCTAGTGCCTTTCCCATGGGTAGCGCCGTCAACACACATCACGGCAGCAAACCAGCGAGCGCGTGCGCGCCTGCGCGTCAATGCGTGTCTGTCTGCATGTGTCTGTGTGCACGTGCGTGTGCATGTGTGTTTTCAAGCGCGTATTTCTCAAGAGAGCCCGGGAGGTCAAGATAATAGGACTCATCCATACACTGGCAGATTATGCTCGGTATGACAGCGTGAGAGACAGACCCGCATGTTACTAATTCATTGGAGAGAGATACAACAGCTATAAAAAGTCTAAACACCCCTATCCAAAATAGGTTTGACTAAGATCAATCATTTCAAAACTTTTTTGCAGCATTTACAGTATGTACTCTCAAATGAAATATATATATATTAGGGCGGGTACCTAGATAATGTGGTTGCACAAGTGTGCACACCCTTATAACTGGGGGATGTAGCTCTGTTTTCCGAATTAACCAATCACGTTCATGTTAACTCATTTGCTCCCCAAAAAGTGTAAATATGTTTCATTTTAAATATTACCATGCTCCCAAAGACATTTTTTATGCGAGAGCATACAGAAGGCTTTGATGTAACCTCTGAACTGAAGAGAATGCTTGAAGCAATGGTAGTTTTTACAAAAATAGCCAGCAGGTGGCAACAGAGTATAAGAGATCAACCAGGGCCATGTTGCAAAAAACTCTTTCCCCCTCTGTTTTAAACAGATTTGTGAATAATGATGAAACTTAGCTATATTCTAATGCTAATTGCTGAAAAACGGAAACAGATATAGAAATACATGTTTTTTTTCCTGATGAAAGAAGAGACTCTAATCTTTCTTTTGGTAGGTTCTATGTTTTTATAGTAGAACACAATATTCTGGCTGGGAGTAAATGACTTAATTGGGACTTGGGACACATCTGTCAATATTTAAAACATTTTTAGATTAACCCCAAATAAATCTTGTATGTTGTAGTGGGTATTTCCAAGGCTTTGAATATATCATGGAACACATTACCACTACCAAGAACTGGACATCATACTGCCAAAACTGACGAAAAGATGAGAAGAAAACTGATAAAAGTTGTGCAACCATTTTCCATAATTACTAATATTGAGAGCACATTTTTGTAACATTATCTACAATTTCTCAATGAGTAATGCGGAAAACTTGTCTATGAAGCTGTACACTGATTCAAATTAACTTCAACCTTGGTGGAGATCTGTGAGCAGCCTTGTAGTAATTATTAGAGAAAACAAAAGATGATGGAAGATGATTGGAAGCGAGCAGATGAATGAGATAATGGCCCATCATTATCACTCAAAGTGCTTTCCATGACCACCAATAAGCACGCACAAAAAGCAGCATTGATGGTGGAGCTAGCGCGAGTTCTACGTTTTATATCTTCATCACCTAAAGCTGTCATTCTCAAACTTTGTGGCAGGATGTTTTGCCAATTTAGCAATGGTTTGGGATTAACATATTTCAACGTAGAGATATTCCAATACAAACCATTTTTTATAGTGCTTTATATGACAATGTTAGTATTTGTACATTTGAGTTTCTTTAATTTTGGCTCAATAATTTTTTTTTTTTGGGGGGGGGGTGTAGCTACAGTAAGTTACTTTTCTGTTTCTACGACTCCCATCTCACATACCCATGGAGAGGGTCCACCACGATTGCACGAGGGTGAGTCATTTTATCTTCAATGAGAGTCTTGCGAGTTTGGGAGGCTTTCTCCAGCCGAGCCACGCTGATGGTTTTTTTGGGCCCGTCATCTGTCCAGTACAAGTTGTCTGCCATCCAGTCCACAGCGATGCCCTCCACCGTGTGGATGCCTGAAAAAAAACAACAACACACAATTAGGTTTTGTGCTGATTGTGGGACTTTGTTTTTCTTCACGGTGTCATGACCCACCTTCTTTCAGAATGGTGTCCCGCTCAGTCCCATCGATCTTCTGCCGTCCGATAATATAGCTGGTGGCGTCGGCGAAGTAAATGAACTCGCTCTCAGCGTGAAAATCCAGAGCTCTGGGCTTCATCAGATTCTCAATCGGGATCATGTATTCATCTGGAACCCTGGCATTCATGTCCATGCCTCTGATGACACCCGGCCGACCCTTACCATAGACTAGGAAGAGCTCATGCTCAGGCTCTGAAGCAAAAGGAATGAACAGCAGCACTTAGGCGGAAATCATTTGCACACATCTTGTTAGAACAAATGAGCAAATGAGATACTAACTCAGGTCTGGTTTTTTTGTGTTTAATCAAAAGTGAATAGCAAGTGGCCTTCAATTGTGTCTCCTGAGGAAGCTTTATGTAGCGTTTGATAGACTCTTCAGAAAGACCATTTGGAACGTATTTACAGGCTGTCTGACTTCAGGAAATAAATGAATAGGTATATAAATTAGAATCTTTAAAAGAACACAATCTGACCATCAGTTCTTTCTTTCAAAGTTTCTTAGCAGAGACTTTTGCTCAGTGAGGACAATTGAACGAAAAGCAGCTACCTCAAACATTTTGAATTGAATAAACTTCCAGATCCATCAGGTTTTTGCTCCATATTGGTCAATAATCGCTGAAAGTGTGAGGATTTGTTAAAAATGTACCTTATACTTGACCTATGCTACTTCATACACATCCTTGTAAATGTTGTAATGTTTTATTTAATCACTAAAGCATGTGTTGTGTAGTGTAGCATGTAGTGCTGAACCTCTTGTGCGAGGACAGCAGTCCGGAAGCATCTCTTGAACTACTAGTTGACATTTTACTTTTTTGTCCATAGCTGGAGTCAAACCATTACCCTTCAGTTTCAATTTTCAATACCTTAAAGATCAGAGCTAATGTCACACTTAGTATCTCAGAAACTTGAAGTTAGGTTCTGTGCATCATCAATAATAACATTCTTTTCCTTCACACGCCATTTAAAGGGCGAGTTTACCCAAAATGTTTCTTTACAATATGTTCTATCCAGCCCCTCTAGTCTAAACATGGCATTCTGATTAATATTGTGTTTGTAGAAAATGAATTAAGCAGCAAATACCACCCATCTCAGGGGGCGGCCATTTTGTCACTTGCTGACGACTTAAAATGACCGTTGCTCAGGGCTCAGCTGATGACCAATCACGGCTCAGCTTGTGAATGTCACATGACCAGAGTCAGATTACAAGTGAGCCGTGATTGGCTGTTAACTGAGTCGTGGGAAACTGTGATGTCATTTCAATTAAGTCGACAGCAAGTGACAAAATGGCCGCTTCTGTGATGGCTAAAAACAGGTTGGATTTTGCGGCTTAATTCATGTTTCACAAACGCGATATTAATCAGAATGTCGTGCTTGGAATAGCGGGGGGGCGCATAAAGCATACCGATGTAAAGGGTTGACCTCCACTTCAATACATTCTACTTCTCGTTTCCACTTACTTTTGCAAGACTTGCCATCGCTTCCCAGGCTGAATCCGGAGCGACACCGGCACGTGCGGGTCTTGTGTCCGTTTCCCAGCAGGCAGATGTCCGAGCATCCTCCCGCTTTCCCGAACTGGTCCACTTCACACGCGTGGCTTCGGACTGCACAGGAGTGAAAACATCCAAAGCCGCTGTTTACGCACACATGAAGTTGTACGTGACAAAAGGTGGTGTGTGTGTGTGTGTGTGTGTGTACCAGGTGGTTGGCGTCTCTGATGGTAGACATGCAGCGCGCCTCCCTTATCCACGCGCGTCACCACTTGGTAGTCTGGGCTGTTGAATCGATTGATCCGTATCACGCTGGTCTTGGGTTGCATGTTGGCGTTGTCCGAGTTGGTGGCATACAGGTAGTTTTCAAACACAGTCAGCCCGTACAGATGCTCGATCTTGGAGAAGAAATAAAGACAGAATGTGTTGCTTCTCCATATGAAAACTCAAAGTTATATTTATGCTAAAATGTTTTCGTTTAAAAATATATTTTTGTGCATCATAATACATACACTAGTAGCTGGGTTAACAAAACTTTAAAAAATTATGATTCAAGTTAATGCTAAAACTAAACATCAAACAAATAGAATGACACTTGTGTACGTGAGACCAATTCCATAATTTTGCTGCTAGCTAAATGCTAACACATAACAATACGATGCCAAGAAGAAGTAGACGTCAAATGCTCACAGTAAATTAGCCTGCAACAAAAACCCAAGACAGCCTAAAAGTTTTTTCTAAATGAATCTGGATTTCTGAGCCTCCTGCAAATGTTTCTCCTTGTGAGATTTGTTCGGGGTGGCCGACATACATCTTTATGCATCAATGCGAGCATTTGGAGGATCCTGCTTCAAGAGGTTCTTTGGACTCCAGGGACAGCAGAAGCTGCTCATCAGTGGCTTTTTCACGGCTGCTCTGTTGCATAATGCATTTGCCTGTCAGAATCTTTCCTTAATATGCCTTTATCTCATAGAACCCATTTGCTTTCTGAGTCATACACAAATGATTTAACAGCATGATATATCTCTTGAAATGTCCAGTGTTTTGCTTTCGTAAGACATTGGACGATTTGTCACTTTTCATCAGCGGAAAGATCCTTCCACCCAATTATGAACTTGCTTAATGATGTGGAACAACTTCCTTTCGTAATTTTCCTTCATTTAGGCTCATCTGACAAACTAATTATCAAACCTGTCTGAGATTGACATGAGTGATCTAAACAGGCAGGAGACAACATTCAGAGTTGAAGACAAATCCATTCATTCATTTTCTATACCGCTTTTCTTTATTAGGGTCGATGGCGTGCAAAAGTTTAGCCCAGTTCACCTTGGGAGAGAGGCAGGGTATATGTAGATGACAAAAAAAAATGCTTGACCAATGGTCAATAATGTTAAATCCAAACTAGGCATGGGCTCACCATGATTTTAAATAAATCAAGATTTCAATTACCACTAAAACTGTCCATCAACGAAACTCCAAAACAGGCAAAGTCCGGATGCCATATGGTTGGCTGCTTGCAGGAAATCACACACAAAAAAAAGCCAAGAGGACTTGTTTTCCCCCCCTCTCCTTCTCAGCTGAGCAGAGAGGGGATGGGGTGAGCAGTTGCACACAGGCGAGAGGTGTAACCTTTGAAGATGAGAGCATACACAGATGCCTTATTATTATGTAGATTGATGTGCACTGTCCTAAAAAAAAAAGAAAAAGAAAAACCATGGTGCCAGCGGGTACTAGTTAGCCCCAAGGACAACATGAGCAGTCTATGGGTCTGTTCCAAAAATAGCTCAACAGTAATGGGACACTGACTTACTAAGAAAAAGAATGTCAATATTTCTTTCTCACATGAAGTCCCCATCTTGAAAATGTTGCTTAGTTAAATTCCCCAACCATTTGAATGGCATTGTCAGAGGGAAAGAATTTGACTGCTATTGTTTCACAAACAGTCAGTGGTATATATTACATCTGCACTGGATTATACTGAGAACACATTTGAATCATTTGCTGACCTTATTTAGTTGACTGAATGGGACAAAATATTACAAACGTTTTTCACTTCTCTTCCATTTGATGTTCTTACAGGCTCGTCCAGTACATGCGATTTAACAATCTGCCAGACACTTACTGTAAGTGCGGCTACTTTTAAAAACAGCACTTTACAGAGAAAAGACCACAAAAACATCACAAAACTACTGTGCGTCCTTCATGCACACATTTATAGTCTCCTTAAATAGGAGCATGTGGCAGAGGTAACTGTTGCTATGGTAACCCGCTGAGCACAACCATGTGATGCAGCAACTCAAACTGTCTTTAAGTTGGGAGCAACAAATGAAAGTTTTTGCTGCTCTAACAGGACAGAAATGATGGACAACTCGTCTTCCAAGGCAGGAATGTAACAATAAGAGAAGAATTTTCACATCTTAAATGGTGAATCAATGATGCGGCCAAACACACAGAGACGACTTATGGTTTTTCGACAGGCTGAAAGACATGGCGCTGCTATGGTGACACAGAAACTGCAGCGCCATTATTTTAAGGGCACCACTTTTTCTACCTCTATTCATCCCAAATTACCCTCTGTGGAGAGCAGACTTAGAGAACTAGACTAGCTTTAAAATACACAGGCTGGACACATAAACTATTGCTGCTTTTATAACACTATAAACATAGTATTAATTCAACTTCAATGTTAATATGCTAATATTTTCCGCCCTTATTCTTATTATTGATTAATGGTGTCTTAAAATCAATAGCGATTGAGCTGAAGTGCCTGGAAAGAACTCACACACACAGAGAATATGCAAAGTCATCACAGGAAGGACAGAGCCAAGAACTGTGAGGCGGATGTGCTAACCACTAGGGCACCGTGCTGCAGTGTTCTGATGCAATTAAGGAAAAATTGAGTGCACTGTTTATAATAATTGTATTTTTTTCTATTAATGATAATATGTGACACATTATAATAATGCACAATGATGATGTTTTAGCCACCCTTAGTTTGTCTAGTCCTATGTAGTTACTATGTCCCTTATGATGATAGATCTATTCTTGCCAGTTATGCAGTTACTACAAAGTATATCCATTATGATGCTAATGGATGACGATAATGCATTAGTCACTCTTAGATTGTCTACTTATACAGTTACTATGTCACTTATGATGATAATGGATGATGATGAGGATCCATTAGCCATTCTTTGTTTGTCGAGTCTTATGCTTTTACTCTGTCACTTATGATGATGACGTATGATGATGCTGATGTATTAGCCATTCTTAGTTTGTCTAGTCTTTATGCCGTTACTATGTCCTTTATGATGATAATGTGATATTCTTGTTAGTTACTTATGCAGTTACCACAAAGTGTGTCCCTTATGATGGTAATGGATGATGATGCATTAGCCTTAGTTTGTCTATTCATGCAGTTTCCATGTCACTTATGCTGATGTAATACTGCGGTCAGTTGTTTATGCAGTTACTATGTCCCTCATGATGATAATGATGTATTAGCCGTACTATGTTTCTTATGATGATCAAGTGATATTGTTGTCAGTTACTTATGCAGTTGCTATGCTCCTACATTAGTCACTCATAGTTTGTCTAGTCACTCTTATTTGATCATATAGGCCTTTATTCTGTCTTTTAGAAATGTGCATTGCCACTTTTGTCAGTACGTCGAGGTTCCTTAGCCGAGGTTTCTCTCTCTGAATTCAGCCCTGCTTTCTGCTACTTTGTATTTTTGTATATAAAGACACTCTATTTCTCCTGTGACAATTGCGCTAAAAATAAAGGCAAAAGAAACGTGAATTAATATGAAATACTTTATTTATCTACTTCATTTAGAACTTACTAAACGCTACGACAAATCAGAAAATTCTACCAATTAAGTGTGGCATAAACATAAGTTAAATAGTCAGTCCAGATTGTTGTGGTTAGCCTAATAAATTTCCGAGTAGGAATTTTTTTGATTTCCTCCTATCACTACCCTCTACACTCTATATTTTAGTTGAGTTTAATTTTAAGATAATCGTCCACTCTTATGTTATCATGCGTCTAACATTATGTGACTCAAGGACACTGCCAAGAATGGGTGCGCGCACGCACACACCACAGCATGGTGCTTGTGTTTGTGTGTGCATGTCTGCGCCCTGAGGCTTACTGACTATAAATGAAAGCCATTACTTGCCACAGATCACAGTAAACGTCATGGTAACGGCTTTCAGAGGCAACCCGCACGGAACATTAACCACCTTGATATTAGACGCGATTAATCAGCCGCTCCAATGAAAAAGCCAATGCCCTCCATCTTTTCTGCGTCCATTCCTCACCAGGCAGACGGCAGACATGTCGAGGTGATCACTGTGTTCGGTGCTCTTACCAGCAGGCCTTGAATGATGGTGTGCCGGTTCTTCCCTTCATAGTCCACCACCTCGATGTAGTCCAGATAGGCATCGGCCCAGTACACCAGCCTGCTGACCAGATCCAGCGTGATGCCATGGGGGAAGACAATTTTGCTGTCCACAAGCTTGGTCCGGTTCTGGCCGTCCATGTCGCATCGCTCCACCTTGGGGATCTGACCGTAGTCTGTGAAAAACACCTTTCTGAGGAGAGAAATGGGCAAATCCGATTGGTAACATTACTAGACATTTGCGATTTCTGGAGAAATTGTGTGTGAAAGACTTAAAGGCTGAAGAAAAAACATTGCAGCATGTGGAATAATATGGAGTGATTTAGAATGATATTGAATGATAATTAATTTGCGTCAATACTGTAAGTGAGGTGGCAGTTTTGTGCCCAATGAATTCTCCCTAGCCAGGCCAAGAAAAAGATTGTTTTGTTTCCTACGTTGCAGATTGCTTGTTTTACAAATGTATTAGACAGCGCATTAGAAATTGAAAGTTAACTAAAATCAGTCAGTCAAAATGTATCCGGCCACTAAATACAAGAATATACAATACAATACAATACAGGTCTGCTTTCATTTCCATCACATTGGACTTAATATTCTCTCAACGAACAAAGAAAATCAATACAGTATACAAAGTATTTTTTTTTTCAAGAGAAAAAAAAATCAACATTTTTCTGTTGGTTTCTGCCAACTGCAATCATATTGTGAGGAATTGTGTTTGTTTGATCACTAGTGATGGAATTATATTGTCATTGGTTTAACTGGCTGAGATTTAGCTTAGCATTAGCCTGAAAAAAAAAAGTTTATAATGTTTTCATTCTTAGAGCAGTGATTTTATTGCTTGCCGCATTTAACAAAGGGAATCTTATTTTGGTCTAGAGCCAAACACATTCTCTAATAGCTTAGCTAATTTTAGCATTAGCATTAGATAATTGGATTATTTTATTTTGTACTTTTTTTATTTTATTTTTTCATGTATTTGTATTTTTTTTTTCTTATTGTGTCTTAGTATTTTATTGACAATTTTCCATTTTTATTTTATTTTATGTGTATGATAGTGTACGGATCTCAATCTGCAGCACTTTTGAAACGCTATAGAAATAAAGTGGATTGGATTGGATAATAAATCCGTCATATACAGCGAGTACTCTGTTTACCTTTCTACGGTGCCAAATTTGTATGCCTATCATTGTAAAGTCATAATTACAGTAAATATGAAAAACAAATCTAGGCCATGAATGTAAAACAATAAAGAGTAGAAAGTACGGCATTAACTAAGCATATCGGGGGGGGGGGGGGTGTTGTGTTATATGACGAAGACCTTTCCTATTAAAAAGCTTGAAGACTTGCAAATGCATTGTCATAAAAGAAGCTTTACATTAGAAAAGCTACTAATTGTGTCTCACAACATCTGCGCTCAGTTTAATTTCCAAACCCTCCAAATGCCCTTGCACAGTTTTAACACAGATGTGTGACATTGACTTTAGTGTGTATCATGGGAATGTTCCAAGTGGGTTTATGAACACACTGACCCCATGGTGGGGTCCAGCGCGATGCCTTTGGGGTTATAGAGCTCCTGGTCCAAAAGGGTGACACATGTCTGCCCATCTTTGTCGCACACGAAGATCCTGTCGTCCACGTCATCCACAAAGTAGAAGTTTCCGGTGAGCCAGTCGATGGCCATCTGCTCCACATCTGCATGGAAAGAAAGAAAAAAAAACTGGATTAGAGGAGGTGGGAGGGAGGAGGTGCAAGGAAAAGTCAAACTTATTTTTAGTCCTTAAATTCCTGTGGACTTGTGAAGAAGTTCAACATGTGATGTTGTTGTAAATACTTAAGAGGTCATGATCATAGGTTGAAGTCAATGAAATGGGCCATCAAATTGTTGAGCAGTTATGTACTATAAACACAAGCGGTCCATGTTTTCAGAGGGGAGGTCTGCACGACTGACAAATGAGTCGACAAGCGATGGCATCAAGCCGGCAAATGTCGGTTTCGAGGCCAATCAGGCAGGACGCGTCGCTTACGATGAATTAAATGCTACGTCTGAACTTTATTGAGACATTAAAGGGCAGACAAAGTTAGAGTGTGTCAAGGAAAGCGAGTAAGACTAAACCTCCATGCACACTACTCGGAATGTGGTGAAGGTCGGTTCCCCACATGGGGAGGGTGTGGGTGAAAAACAGTCCACAAAAAAATGACGACTATATAAAACCATCCTTGATTACTTCCTTCTTCCTTCCTTCCCTCCCCCAAACAGCATCTCAAGCCAAACGCTTTCCAGGATGATGTCGTTTTTCTTACTGTGTTCTCTTTGCAATATATTTGTTCTAGTTAAATGTGACCAGTGACAAGCATTGCTTATGTTATTTCTAAAGTTTATAACACCTCTTTACCAAGCTTGAACTGTTCGCAAAAACTGGAGTTAAAAAAAAAAAGACAACCTCAACAATTTTTGTCGGACCGCCACTGTTGTAATAGTTTTGGATTTTTCATTATGGCTATTGACTTTTATTTTATTTTTTATTCAGTTACTAAATTATTTTTTGATAGTTTTTTTTAAGACTGAATTATTGAGTTAAATTTGTATTAGATTTAGTTTTAGTTTATTTTTATTTTTAAATATATGGAGTATTTGTAGAGTGAAAGATTTTAAAAAAAAATCACTAAGTATAGTGTGAACTACAATTCTCAAATGACTGACCTTCCTTTAAATATCAAAATAAATACGTTAAAAATGAACCCTGAAAGTTTACGTACGATATTAATTGACAAAGACAGAAACAAAGGACATTTTCACTATAATTTTGTTATAAGTTTAATAAACATATGATGTATTTTCAGTTAATTTCCGGGTAGGAAGGGGGGGGGGGTGAATTTCATTTGATTTTGTTAACTAAAATGTTTCAATTTTAAATAGTTAGTTAGTTAGTTAGTTAGTTAGTTAGTTAGTTAGTTAGTTAGTTAGTTAGTTAGTTTTCATTAACCTTGCT
This sequence comes from Vanacampus margaritifer, assembly GCF_051991255.1. NCBI lineage: Eukaryota > Metazoa > Chordata > Actinopteri > Syngnathiformes > Syngnathidae > Vanacampus > Vanacampus margaritifer. The sequence goes on from NC_135439.1 coordinate 13,414,109, forward strand.
GACCACATTATGGGAAAATGCAAGTCTGTGAAATCAGTAGCATGCATTCCGATGAAAACAAGGCAACTATTGTCAGTGAATTATTTAATAACCAAGTTTGCCACATAATTCAGAAGCTGTTTGAAATCGAGAGGGTTGTTGTTATGGGTTACGGCACACAAGTGACTTAAAAAAAAAATTAGGATAAAAACAAACATAAAGCAAATGTGTGTTTCTCTTAAAAACAGAATTGAAAATGTGCGAATCACTTGCTGTGTACAAAAAGAGGTTAAAAAATATAGTGTTACAAGAATATATTAATTAGTTATAAAATACAGGGCTTTATTTTTTATGTATATGCATATGCGATGGATAAGGGTTTACAACTCACACTAATAGTACTTGTGCATTTAAGAAACTCATATTCCACAAACGCAAAAATAATCAGAATGCCGTGTTTAGACTAGCGGGGGCGCGTACAACCTGTTTTTCAACCCAATTTTTGGGTTGACTTCCCTTTTAAACTGAACAGACTGGAAAAAACTTTCATATTCTGGTTTGAGGGGTACAGTTGCATTAAGATTCAAACAGCTAAAAGAGAAAAATTTCCCATCCACGCAAAAATGTAATGGCTTCCTGCTCAGCACTTGCGCCACTCTTCAGAAAGTATCATGGAAATTGATGGTGTGTACTTTTTAAATCATGATTAAAGCCAACAAACATTTATCAGCAATACTTCTTGCTCTTGGCATAGGTGAAAATGATCCAAGTGTGCGAGGGAAGTAGATCGAAACAAAAATATATTCGTTTTTCATTATATTAAAAAAAAAAAAAGAAGAGTAAGGAATAATCATCAAATAAATCATTCTTATTATAGCACAATTACTTCTACTGTGCAAGTCAGCCCTTGAGCCCTCTCATAATGAATACTATTAAAGCTAAATTAGCTAGAGGGGAATATGAGCTTTTGGATAACTTGTCATTGAAGATGAAATCTGATGTTTGGGATAAGTTGAGTGTGATAAGAGCCAGGCATATTAACATTGTGAATGGCTCTGCTTGCTTGCAAAAGTGCCAAAGGGATTTTTTCTTTTGACAGCTTCAAGATAGGCACATATTTGATGATTGCAGAGGAAATATGATGACACTTGCGGGAGCACAGATAGAGGGAAACAATTGACAAGTTTAATGTTTCTGATTCATTCGAAAGCAAAACCTTTGGTTTGAGATGGTTTATTGTGAGCATGGATTTTTTTTTATCAGTTTGTGGTTTTATGAATTGCTATTTACCTGAATGAGGGCTGAGAGGTCAGTTTTGTTTGGGAACTTGGGAAAAAAAATGGACCCGTGCAGGGCTCCGACATACCATCGTTTCTCCACATTATCAATAGGTCCCTGTTTTGCATGTGGCTGATGCAACATGATGGCTGAACAATGGAGCCTTGCTATTCCAACAGCTGTAATGTGCCAACACTGCGCAAAGGCCAGCATGACCAAGCATTAGCATGAATGCAAAATAGGGCGAAAAACGATTTTGAAAATTAATCTAGCAATTGTGATTTAATATGCGATTAAAGGTCCTCTCTCCATGTATTTTTTTTTAAAACAAAAATAAGCAATAAATTAATCTGTATAACAATAAATATCATACTGTGCATAAATGTTTTGGTTTTATAGGTTAGACTTACACTAAAATAAACGCAAATGAACCATGAATTAATATTATATAACTTCAGGGACGGGCAACTTTAATGCTGCAGGGGGCCACGATTTTTTTTATCCGTGCTCCTGGCGGGGCCACGTAGGACCACACACTTGAATGTCACTTAAAATGTGGACAAATATGTGCATGCATGCAAAATATGTGCCCTTAAAATGTCATTTTTTAAATCATACATTTTTCTTAATATATTTCACTTTTCATATAACCATTCAAGGACAGCACATAACTGTTGAACAGCAAACCAATACTCAGTGCAACTCATTTTGTGCATATTTTTCGCCACAAAGATCAACTAATTAAAATGTTTTAATATTGAGGTATTTTTCTCCTGCATAACATTCTAAATCGGCAATAAATAAATGAATGTAATAAAATAAAATAAGAAAAATTAGGCCTATTTACGTTGTAGTATAGGGCAGTATATGAAGTGCAACTGAGCCATATCTGCCATCTAGTGGTAAATGGTAATATTGCAACGTAAAGCTACAGCTGCAACTCCCTTGCATTTCGGCAGTCACGGACTCGCATATTCTCAGATTTATTTTTCTTTTAATTTCTATTTTTAAAAAAAAATTCCCCCAATTTTGGGATTTTTCCTTTTTTATTACCCCAAACCACACTTAATTTTCCATAGAAAATGAAATTTATTGATTTATTGAGAATTTAAAAAATAATAATAATTCAAGCAACAACAAAAAATTAAGTTCAAAAACCTTTTTTTTGTATAGCCTTTTTATCTACATCATGTAGTGCTCAAAGCACTTGCGACACCTTTGAGATTTTAAAATTACATTGTACTACATTACAATATTGTTTTGAATTCAATTAATTGTTCAGCCTTAATACAAACCACACGAGGTATCAACATTAATAATAAAATCTAAAAATCTGCTTTTGAAGGAGCATCGAATGCAAGCAAAGCATTTTATAGACCCCTAGAGGATTAGCAAAACGTTTCATTGAAAAGCCCACCGGGAAGCTTTAAGTTCAACATCGAAATGTTGCTTCACATCTGCCAGCTCACATCTGAACAGCGCGGTAGACGAGCAACAGATAAAAAGTGGAATGGAGAGGAGGGCATTGCAAACCGCAAGACGTCTATTTTTACAGCTGCAGTGAGCCCTGCTCGCCCCAGAAGTGTCCTCACACAAACACAAACAGCCCAGATATGGGGCTGCAGTCGTGCAGCAGGGGTCCCGGGTCATGAAGTACTGGCTTGTTTTCCAGGCTGAGCTGGGTCACTGCGATGATGAAGGCAGACCAAAGTCTCCATTTCTCCAACCAAGACTGAAAAGCTTTGATAAGGAGGAAATGACTGAGCAGATTCTTGGGATAAAAAACAACTTTTACCAATAAATCTGTCTCCCGTTGCAAGGTAGTTGCCAGTGTTGCAAATGTTTTCGTTTGGGCAAAAGTAGAAGTGAAAAACGGCAGAGGAATGAAGCAGAAAGGAACAAAATGTGAGGAAAAAATAGAGAAGCTGGGAGGGAAAGGGAGATCTGATTTCCACCAGGGAAACTTGGCCATTGTGCCGCATTTCTGAGGTTTATGGGAGTCAGCGGCCGTAATCCCAGAGGTGCTCTTAATTTTTAACACACACTGCTCTGTTTAAACACTTCCAGCTGCCGCGCGACACACTGATTCACTGATTAAGCCATGTATAAACAAAGGTACGAGAGAAGGAGATTGCGCAATATTCTAAAAGGAGCAGCCATTGACCTTCTCTCTCTCTCCTCCTGCATTCATCGTGTTTCCCCTTCCTGGTCTGGATTCATTAAGCGCACTTCATTATGAGTTCTGTCCATCTCACATAATAAGACACACAGCGATTTAATTAAAAAATAATTCAATGTATTGATGTATGGTAGGAAGGCAGAGGATTTAAAATGTATGTTAGGTGTGTGCGTGTGTGTGAATGGGGGAAGTGTTTGAAATGTGCTGGCTGGCTTGACTTTTTGCAGCACATGACCCCGTAAGGAGATTTCAAGGCGCTGTGTGTGTGCTGATCGGAACATGATGCAGGCTGTGCAGGGAGGGGAGCAGATCCATCCTGGAGGCTTAGCGACAGCTCTGGGATCAGCCCTCTTGTGCAGTGTGCAGTGTGTCTGCTGAAAACATGTTGCTTTCGTTTCAAGGAGTCACAGCGGGGGAGCTCTGAGGTACCACAAATTACGGTCCGGCCATTATTTACTTGTAAACACTATATTGATATTTTCGGGCTTTTGGATTTAACCTAAACATTTTATTGTACTGAGAAAACATTGTGAATTATTATTATTTATTTTATTTTTTAATTTAAAAAATCACTGTGTGCATAACATATTTGTGCAATTTTTTTTACTGATTAGTTAGTTACTACAGTTGGATTACCAATGATACATCATCTCAAATTATATGACTATTGATCAAGAAAACAAAAATCTGTTTCGATGGGATGCCCCGTCTCTACATGGGGAGTGCACATGAGCGGAAGCTACATTCACGCTATGCTACGCTAGTTGTGTGTGTTTGGGAACAATTTGAGGCGCCTTAGTAACATATACGTATATTGTTGGCCGGCTAATGCTAACTCCTTGCTATAAGGGAAGTGCGCATTACGTTGTATATATAAAAAAAAAAAAAAGAGCGGAAGCTACATTCACACTATGCTATGTTAGTTGTGTGTGTTTGGGAACAATTTGAGGCGCCTTAGTAACATATACGTATATTGTTGGCCGGCTAATGCTAACTCCTTGCTATAAGGGAAGTGCGCATTACGTTATATATCTAAAAAAAAAAAGGAGCGGAAGCTACATTCACGCTATGCTACGCTAGTTGCGTGTGTTTGGGAACAATTTGAGGCGCCTTAGTAACAAATACGTATATTGTTGGCCGGCTAATGCTAACTCCTTGCTATAAGGGAAGTGCGCATTATGTTGTATATATATATTTAAAAAAAAAAGAGCGGAAGCTACATTCACGCTATGCTACGTTAGTTGTGTGTGTTTGGGAACAATTTGAGGCGCCTTAGTAACATATACGTATATTGTTGGCCGGCTAATGCTAGCTCCTCGCTATAAGGGAAGTGCGCATTACGTTATATATATATATATATATAAAAAAAAGGAGCGGAAGCTACATTCACCCTATGCTACGCTAGTTGCGTGTGTTTGGGAACAATTTGAGGCGCCTTAGTAACATATACGTATACTGTTGGCCGGCTAATGCTAACTCGTCGCTATAAGGGAAGTGCGCATTACGTTATATATATTATAAAAAAAAAAAAGAACGGAAGCTACATTCACGCTATGCTACGCTAGTTGTGTGTGTTTGGGAACAATTTGAGGCGCCTTAGTAACATATACGTATATTGTTGGCCGGCTAATGCTAACTCCTCGCTATAAGGGAAGTACGCATTACGTTATATATATATAAATTTAAAAAAAGTGTTGCTGCCAAACATTGCCATCATTTGAATGGCGGAGATTAGAGCGCTAAAAGTGCACACCGCTTGCAAACATTAAACATTTAAACGGCTTTCAGGCTTAAGTGACAAAACGACAAGTTTACTTGGTGCCATTTTTAACTGTCCTAATGGAGTTTATAGGCAAAAAAAAAAAAACACCATTGCAAAGCTTCAACTAAACGTAAGTGTACGCTTGTAAACCTCCGTTCACTCTTCCTAATTTCCAGACAGAAAAGAAAGATCCAAACGGACGTAAAAGAGGCTAAACCTGAACATTTCTTCTACAAAATGACCCAATTTTCTGGACCCAAGTAAAGGATCTGACCAATATTTATGAGTTCTATTACACTAAAAGAACCATTTCTTGACTCAAAGTTGGGTCAAATTGACCCAAGTGGAGGATCAGTCCATTTTTGACCCATAGCTGGGTTATTTTTAACCCAACTGTTTTTAGAGTGTTGGATGGCGGTCGGTGTACATCACTCTAAAAAGAGTTGGGTCAAAAATAACCCAACTATGTGTCAAAAATTGACATTTTTGAACCAACTGTTTTTAGAGTGTTGAAAGGCGGTGCACATCACTCTAAAAAGAGTAATAATTGGGTTACTTTTGACCCAACTGTTTTTAGAGTGCATTTTAGTTAGTGGCTGACTGGTCAAATTTAAATAAAAGCACAAAATTCCATATGAAACTTATTGCATGTATTTGCGATATGCATATTGCATGGTCCAATATCGCGTTATCGATTATTATTATTTTTTTATACATTGGGCAGCCCTACTAGGTTGTGCTAAGTTATTTTAAACTAAAAAAGTAAAACCCAGTTTGTGTGAATATGGCTTTGTAAATATAAGATGACGATAAAGCGCTATAAAAGTGCACTCCATTTAATATTTTGATCAAATTAGATTTTTCAATTTGGGGATTTGTAGTGGGTTTTTCTTTTGGGGGGGGGGATAAATACAGTTAGCAAGCAATACAAGTTGATGTTTGACTGGCTTTCAGCTATTATAATAGGAATCTTATCCTATTTCAACATGTGTTTTAGTAGTACACAACAAAAGAGTGATTACAAACTGCAGGTTTCATAACACTGAATGACAAACTAAAACTCTCGTGCAGATGGAAGGAGAAAGAGAGAGAAGAGAGAGTGGTGAAGTCACATCTGGACAAGCCATCTGTGGCGTACCGAGGTCATGAGTCACTCCAACCAAACGTGCATCATTTCCTGTATGTTCCCGCCTGCCTTTGGTTTCTGCTGCCGCCTTCACACGACAATTGTCAACAAATACCTCCCACTCTGTTGCCCGTTCAGAAGGTCGAGTGGCACTGACACTAGATGTGCTGTCTGGTCCGAGACCTTCAGATGCTCCCAGACATGACATCGCTGAATCTCATTTCTTTCTCCTGGTGTTGAGTATCAAATGAGCATTTGAGAGGCTGAAATCAAGCAGATGCCTTTTTGCGTGCTCTCGGGCTAGCGGTTTATTCGGTCCAATCTATTCACAAATACGGCTTTAATTATTAACACATTTAAGCTGAATCGCCGACGCTATACTATTATCGTGGCCTTAGGCATACTAGTATTATGTGAACTTGCTTTACAGGATGTAAAATGTCCTTTATCATTATTTGAGCAACACAAGGAAGTAGCTGGTATTTCCTCATGCTTCTCATCCTTAAATGTGACTTTTAGCTGAGAAGTTGCCAAGTGACGGTGATAATCATCAATATTGTACCCTTCTTATCTTTCTTTTAATCAAATAGACTGATATAACGGATCTTCTCATTTCTTTGTCAACTCATTTCACAGTTCTATTTTGTTAATTGAACACACACAAAACTAGGGATGTTCGATATCACTTTTTTTTTTTTTAGACCAGTACGACTATCTAACTTGAGTAGTCACTGATACCAAGTACCGATACCACTAATACTTCTGATACATAAAATTTTCAATTAAAAAGAAACAATGACCTATGCATCCCATTATAACATTTTCAATACAATGGCAATTTTCTATTCTTCCAATTTCTAATTACTAGTTCCTAATCATAAAACAGCCATAAGATACTAGTACGGATAAAATAAGGCCGTGTATCAGCCTGATACAGATACTGTACCTGGCAGTGGTACTTGCACATCCCTACAAAAATGTATTTTGACTAACATTACTTTTAAAACACATTTTTCTGCTTAACTAAGAATTGTGTTGAACTGATTGACCAAAAAAGAAAACTTAAATTTTTTTTTACATTTCCGCATTTCAGCATGCACACAAATGAAGTTTTATCTGTAAGAAATGCTCAGTGCAGTTAGCTTGTTTACACTGATATGAAAATCCAGCAGTAGCAGCAGTGGCACATGGCGGAAAGACTAAGAACAATTAAATCTGACTTAAAACTTCTGATCTAATTAATCACACAGGCCGATTTCCGATTCCTATTGGGCTGGTTCCAAATATGAACGTGGCCAAAAACAAATCTTGTAGACGTGGCACAACAGTTTTATTTGAAAATCTTGCTCTCTATGTATTATTCATGCCCAAGCCTACTTTATGCCTGACCTGCATTAATAATCATATCAGAGAATTACACTGTACTTTCCTAAAAAAAAAAGAAAAAAAAGAAGAATTATAAATTTCAATCTGTTTCTTTGTATGCAGTACCAGAGAAATAATGTGGCTGTTTTTCTCAGAGGATTTAATTATCAAAATCTCTTAATATGAAAATATGATAATAATGAAAGATATGTGAAATATGGCATTATAACAGTGTTAACTATTGCATGTGACTTCCACAACTAGTGTAAAAAAAAAAAAAAAGTTCACGTCTTGTTGAATATGTGAAGCAGCTACCTTTTCCTGATTTACAAGTTTTTTGCGATACGTTTGGATGATTTTTTGCTTTGACTTGAGATATGAGCACTTTAACACTAACAGCGCTAACACGCAATGCAAAATGCCATCAACGGACTAACAAATAGCATGTATGTGGTGGTATCCTAACACTTTACGCCATTGATATTTAAATACAATCGGCATATATTCTTTATCCTCCATGGAAAATGACTACTATTATTGAAACTCATTTGTTTTCACCAGATGGTACTGCAATGATTCAATCAAGATGCAAACACTGTTGAATCCTTTACATTCTATTAAATTGTTACTACCAGGGATGGGCGAGTACCAGGTATTCGTATCTTATTTTAAAGTATTAGGTACGAGTGCAGACTGCCGATACCAGCCACCGATATTTACGTTTAAAAAATAATCTGACATCCTGTAAATCCTCCTTGCCAGTAGTTGGCGCTATACTGCGGCAGTTTGACACAGATTTTTACTTCCAATTTGTTGTCATTGTGTCAAATTAAATTTTATATATCAAAATGATTAGTATCAGAACTCGGTATTGGTGAATACTCAGAGGGAATACTCGTATTGACATGGACATCAGTCTGAAATGTGACATCCCTACTTATTACGAAAAAAAGCATTACAATATTTTTTTTTGCTTTTTTTTGAGGGGAGTCTGGAATGGACTGATTGCATTGCATTCATTTCAATGTCGAGAGGTGATTTGAGATGCACACTGCTTTTAGAAAGCTCCAAATTACTATTGTTTACTCAGATCTCCCTAATTTGAATAAAATATCTGCTCTCCTGTAAAAGCAAGTTAATTGCGATTTAAGAGCGTAGTCGCGTACTCACGATGCAAGCTGAGAGAGATGTTGATGACTCTCTCCTCGGTGAAGCTCTTAAGATTGGGAATCTTGGCACACTTGAGATGCGTGGACGAGGGCGATTCTCCCACATGGATCCAGCAGACCGTTTCCTGAGCGTACAGGAAGTCCATGGCGGTGGTTTGCTTGGTGCTGGTGGACAGCAGGCTGTGGACTGTGGTGCCGCTCAGAGAGGTGGCCTGGATGTTCTGGGAGTTGGCGATCAACAGTACGGGCAGACGGTCCACTGGGACTGTGCAGAACAAATATCAACACGGCGGGGGGGGGGCATGAAAAGAATATTCATAGCGTCTGGGCCAATGTGCTGCTGTCAGCGACTTTTTACCGTTCTTGGCCTTGCAGGAGCGGTTGTCCGGCTGTGGCAAGTAGCCCTCCACACAGGAGCAAGAATAAGAGCCTTCTGTGTTGGTGCACGTCTGACTGCACGTCCCATACAAGTTGCACTCATCGAAATCTGCATACATTTGAATCCACCAATCAACATTCAATCTATTTTATACAGCACATAAGCACGCTTATTTATCGCATTCTACAACTGCATCTGATGAGCTGGCCTGCGAGTATACACTGTGTTAGCCTAGTAGCGTAATTCCCTCAATCATATTTAATCATTTTTGAAAAACAAAAATAATATTTATTTATTTTTGCAAGCAGATTTGGTATTTAATTGATATCAAGTAAGTTGAAAATGACTTCAGCATTTTATACTATGGAGAAAATAAAATTATATGACATAGGCTGCTTTTGCTCTTTTTATTATTATTATTATTATTATTATCGATCCATCCATTTTCTTAACCGCTTTCCCTCATAAGGGTCGCGGGGGGCGCTGGAGTCCCAGCTGGCTTCGGGCAGTAGGCAGGGTACACCCTGAACTGGTTGCCAGCCAATTATTCTTATTTTTATTATTATTATTATTATTAAAACCTCAGGCATCCTAAAGTGGCCTTCCATCTCACTCACCATTATTCCGGCACAAAAGCTCACTCTGGACATGGCGGCCACCTGGAAAAAGCTATTTGGGCCACTAAAAGTAGCATTGCATTCGTTGGTGACCAAAACTGCAATTTGTCCTCATGATCATGGGTAAGGGGTGGTTGAGATTTAAGTTTTACGCCTTTGGAGGGTCTTTCACTGGCAGCAGGCCACTCTTAATATGGATTTTGCCTGACATCAATTTTCCTTACAGCTTACATGAAAACGTAAGTCAAAGCAATAATTCAGTTTTCAAAGCAAACACGGTGAAGCTGTATTTCAGTGTTATGCTGCGTGGAACTGCAATAAGCTGCCAATAGAAGTGAAGTCAGCCGTGGGTGCAAATGCTATTAAATACAGGTTGAAAATCTATTTTTAAATCAGTTTCATAGCATCTTTTAGTAATTTCAGAAACCTACTTCTAATTATTGACTTGATGTTTTCATTATTTAAATGCTTTTAAAGTCTTTTGTTAACACGTTTAAATGTTGTCAAAGCACGTCTAGTAATGTTGGTAAGCTTCTTTTGTTTGCTTTGCTTTGCTTCTGACTGTTGTTAGCTGTTGTGTTGTAAATGATTTTAGGTGTTGTATTATGGTTGTGAAGCACATCGAGTTGCTTTGTGTATGAAATGTGCTGTCCAAATAAAGCTGCCTTGCATTGTCCTTCATCCGAATGAACCCATTTGCTAGGGATGGGTTGAAAATTCCTTTCGCAAGGCGTTATAATTCAAACTTTTCATCAACTGAACGACCCCTCAACCCCCCACCCACCCCAACATTATTGCTGAAATCTGTGACTTGTTCAATAATTTGAAACAGCAGCCTGAAGCAATTTTCCTTTTAGCTGGGGAATTAATGAGCATACGTATGCGAGAAATAATAAGTAACTTTGCCAGAAAAACAATTCAATTCAAATTTTCATTTAACTGAAATCCTATATACATTTGGAACAAAGTGTGTGTGCGATATAGAGCCGATATACGCTACATTTTAAAAAAAAAAATTGCATAAACTGTCAATATAACTCACCTTTGCATGTTTTCTTATCTGAGCTGATCTCAAAACCACTTTTACAGTAACAGGCGGGTCCTGCTGGAGTCACTGCACAATTGTCCTGACAGCCCATGAGTGAGCAGTTGGATATAAACTCTGTGAAGACAAAAAAAAAAAAAGGCAGGGCAGACATTATTTGACAAAGCATCAATTTGTGGAACATAGCAGGACATATTCTGTATTTTGTGTGAAGATGAAGGTCATTTGGAGGATTTGTGCAAGAATCCATTCAATGTACTGCAAAACTCAGGTTTAATTCATTCTGCTGGGAGCTGGAACACTTAAGGCTGCCAGGATACGCATTCTGGGGAATATTTACAAGTCGACATGTGAGCTGAAGTACAGAGTGTGTGCGTGTGCGCATCTTTTTGGATGCAACTACAGCATGTGGCCAGACTTGTTCTATTGACAGTGCAAATAATAGGTTTAAGAATAAAAGATCCAGAGTCAGCTCCGTAACTCACTACCACTTGAAATCTTATCCTTGAGTAAAACGTATTCAAGCAAATTGAATTGTCCCAAACAAGTTGTGCTTTTCCAATTGGTCTTCAGTTAAGCGGTTCATTATTTGACTGAGAAGCACAGAAATAAAAAAGGAACACAAAAAGGCAGTGAAGGGAGAAATCAGACGCTATTTGGTGCTGCTCTTTTCAGCACTGAAATGTTTGCTATCTATCCTTAGATTCCTCTTTTTGTCACGTTTAAATGTTGTTTTTGGTCACAGTAGCACATTTGCTATTATGTCAGACTGCCTCAGCCGCACTGAACTGGTCTTCACTGCTACTGCAGGACACTGGAATTCTACAACATACAATTTGAACTCCCACCTACAGCTTGAGGAAAGGCCATTAAAGTGGAAGTCAACCTTCAACATTTACTGACAATAATGTTATATGTGACCTCACTAGTCTAAACGTGACATCCTGATTAATATTACATTTGTTGAATATGAGTAATGCAGCAAAATCCAGCCGTCTTAGGGGGCGGCCATTTTGCTACTTGCTTTCGACTGAAGATGACGTCACAATTGCTCAGGGGTCAGGCAACAACCAATCGCAGCTCAGCAGCTTTCTGAAGCTGAGCTGTGATTGGTTGTTACCTGAGACCTAAGCAACATTGATGTCATCTTCAGTCGACAGTAAGTGGCAAAATGGCCGCCCCATAAGATGGATCAAAATGGCTGGATTTTGCTGGTTAACTCATATTCCACTAACGCAATATTAACCAGAATGCCAGGTTTAGACTAGCGGGGCTGCATAGAACATATTATTATTTATTATTTATTTATTTAATTTTAATTGTATCTCTTTCTATTCTGTTGTTTCTCTTTACTGTAAACTGCAGCTGGACGGAGTCCAGGAAAAAGTTCCCCACGGGGAAAATAAAAGTATATTGTATCGTATCGTATCATATCGTATATTACTGTCCAAAAAATTGGGGTAAATGTTTTTTTCAACTGCTGTAATTAACACCTGAATTTCCCCTCTGCAAACCAGTAAAGCATAATCTTAGCTTATTGCCTTTTAATTGTGATTTTAGTTTTATGTTATTGTTTTATGCCTCATGTTTTGTTTTTTTACCCATCTATTTTTTTAGGGACCAGACAGTGCGCGCAAACTATTTGAGAAGAATGTTTGGGTTTCACAATCAACCACTTCTGGTCCAAACTAAGCAGTAGTAATAAGAAAGACGACGACAGAAAAACAAAAACAGTTATAACGAGGACGGAATGCACGGATTCAAATGCAGAAGGACAAACGTGCACAAACACGCCACAATCACACCTTCCTGTCAGCTGACCATATCGAGATAGACCATAAAACCCAGTGACTCATCTCTCTTCTTTCACACACAAACTGATATACACACAAATACATAAACACAAACTCACACACACCTCAGTCTAATTTACCAGACACGAGTGAATCACTTTTGCCAAGAAAGACAAAAACCACATCAACATGCAAACCGTTGCAGCAATAGAGCCTGGATAAGAATTGTTTCTTCCAGAAACTATTTTACAAAAACAAATGTGTTCCCACATAATTACATAATAGCATAACTCCTTTGTTTGTCTTCTTTCAGCAGTCTCTGTTGAAATGAAGCTGATGTGATCTCAGTGGGGAAAAAAGTGTCTGCTGAGTAACTCGACTTAAATTTGTGCTGCGGCCGATTTTGACGCAACGCGGCGAATCCGAAAAACGGACGACAGCAAGCCGTATGCAAGCCTCTGCGCGAGCTTCCCGGGCTTGCAGGCACTCACCGCACTTAAAATTACAGGCCTGGCCGGAATTTTCCAAAACAAGCCCGAGCACTCGACAACTCAGACGTGTTTGGTAAAGCGACACAGGCAGCAATGTAAACAACCTCATCCGATACATGCCACTGTAAAAGAGTTGCTTTCAACTCAAGATCATGACGTCTGATGATTAGGCTCTAATTTGTACTAAATATAATATGTCCATCTTAATATTTGTCTCATCAAAGCAAGAGCAAATTCAGAATCCTTCATTTCACCTTATTACTAATTGCCTTCTTATTCAAAACTGATAAACATGCCAGTCACGTTCTGTTTTTGTTAACACATACAAATGTTTAAATCTTCATGAATAAAAGCTTTTTATTGTGTGCACCATGTAGTAATCTTAAGAATTAAAATCTGGTCATTATTCCTGGTGCTGTGCATTTTTCTAAAGAGCTAAAGGTTACCTCATTAAAACAATTTATGTTAATCATTTAAAGTCATCGCAAAATGTACAATATCCTTAAATTTTATTAGAATTCAGGCAAACTAGCAGTCAATGCAGTCATTATTTATTTAATTTTGTTTTTTGCGCCTAGCTTCGCAAAATGACTGCTGTCCGTAACCACCTTATTTTTTCCCGATTTTTCCCTCCACTCAAATCAGGACGCAAATAGATTCATTATTATGCTGTCATATTAACAAGCTGGCAGTACAAGTTGAAAGGCAAACTAGCTGAATTGATTATGTACGTGCTGCATCTTGCTTCGTAAGGTGTCCTACACGTGGCTTATTATTATTATAATTTTTTTTTTTTTTAAGAGGTCTGCTGGTTGCTTTCATTCTGACCTAAATTGTGGAAAAATCTGCGGAAAAATACTGGTGCAAAGCTGGCAAAATAAGATTAGACAGTGCATAGGATGCTTGTTGTTATGCTTCTGTTTCCGTTTACTAATCCAAACAGAAAAGGATCGTCTAACTTTGACAGCATAATATACGGCACGTATATAATTTTTTTTCAGGGGGGGGGTAATATTCAGAGAAAAAAAACCTCTATAAACTTTATAAAGTGGCAAATTTGCAAGAAGAAAACTTTCACGTAGCCTAGCTATAGCCTAACGTAGCGTAACGTCTTAATTTAACTTTACTCGTCACGCAGCTAGAGCGACAACAATTCCTGATCCCCTATCAGCTAACTAACAGTAACCAATCAGAAGATCGCATACTTTAGTTAAATGCAAGTGAATGACGGAGAGCAGCAGATTCGACACATCAACTTAGCTACTTGTATACAAAAAAATACCAAATTGGAGGAATGTGTCAATAATAATTGTGGAAACATAAATGTAAAAGTAAATATACATTTTAACAAATTAACTAGTTTTACAGTTAGTCATTCAAATTTAGCACATGGATATCTCTTGCCTCCTTTTCATATCAACTACATGCTCCGAAGCATTCGCTATAATCACGACAAATTTGCAGCATCTGTCGACATTAAATAGTTGCTTGTCTCAGATAATGTCAGATTAACAAGAGGAGAATCCCCGTCCTGGCTGCCTCTTTGATTGGCAGTCGCTCAATTGCCCACCCATTAAAGCCAAGTCGGGGATGAAGACAGCAGAGCACACGCATGGAGACAATTTCAGTTTGTCAGTAGATGTTGACAAGGTCGATATTTTAGAAGCGCAAACATAGCACGTTGATTGATTTGGGCCTTGTGCGTCCTGCTGTTGTCATCTCGATATGGGTGTGCGGCAGGCACAGTTTTGATCGTGAGTCATAGTTGAATAAGCCCCTGGCTTCATGTAGTAATCAAAGCCTTCAGTTTTCACATAAATATATACACAGAACATCTGAACCCGGTGCACTCTGATAATATCGCCCTGATGCAGGGAATACATTTGCTACCACTACTTGACTGCTTTGGCACAGCAGGCAGATATCAGTACTGGGAATTTGAAGATATGCACTGCTATGATGAAAAGTGAAGTGTCATCATCACATGGTGAGGATGTGTGTGACAAGTGGGGAAAAAAAAAGGGGGGGGGGGTCGATACCTCGGCAGTGAGGTCCCTCGTCCCAGCCGTCGGTGCAGTCTGGAGCTCCGTTGCACAGCTTGCTCATGTGGATGCACAGCTCTGTCCCCCCACACTGGTACTCATTAGGCGGGCACTTTAACACGGCACTGTGCGGGCCTGAGGGAGACAAAAACAAATATGGTCAACTTAGCATCGTAGGGAATAAATATTACAATTATGTCCCATTCAAGATTTGATTTTTTTTTTTTTTGGTGCACTTTCTGAAATCTATCCGATACCATATAGTGGCAAAATGTGTGGACTTTGCTGCTTAACTCATATTTCACAAATGCAATATTAATCAGAACGTTGTTTTTTGGCTAGGGGGGCACATACCGTACAACATATTATTGTAAAGATAATTTTTGGGTTCACTTGCTTTTAAATATAAATGCCAATGTGATGCCATCCATCCATCCATCCATTATCAACACCGCATAAAGTTAAAAATCCTAAATTTGTATGTATGTACTTTTTGGAGTGTTGTATTGAACATATGAGTCTAAAAGCAAAGTGGTATTGAATATTGTAAATAAATAAATATATTCAGATTATTGAAACATAATTTGTGAATATGTTTCAAATAGGCTTTATTCACAATCAGGATTTTTTTGCCCGATCACCGATTTAAAAAAAATAAATAAAAATAAATAACCGATCACAGAGTCGATCAGAAGATGGAGTCATTTGCGGGGGATAGGTATTGGCCCGGCCCACAAATAATGAAAACACACAAATGATTGACACTAATTGAAATGCATGAGGGGGAAAAAAATTCATTAAAACCCCAAAAATTCTTCATAAAAAAGTAAGAAACATCCATCCATTGAATATAAAATGTCTTAAAATATTCAATGATTTTGTTGAATGATTGGGTAAATTAAGACATTACAGCCGATCACCGTTTTTGAATAAAACAAAATATCGTCCGATCCCGACCCATCCAATTAGATAGTTGTAAAGTCTAGTTTTAAACGACACTGTGGCCTAAAATCAAAAACCCTCTTTGACAGTGTCAATAAAAAACTAACTGTATTGTTCTCATTAGGTTGTGTAGCTTTACCTGCATTACGTTTGCAAATATTATTCTTAGTTAAACTTCCCAAACTATAAATGTAATTTGTTGTCATTCAAGTCACTCTGCTTGGGTTTGCTCTAGTGGTCAAATACATTTGGCCGAAACACAGCATTTTCCAAAACTCAAGCAAACCTCATGCAGTAATACAGTAAACACATGCAAGCAGATTTTTAACCATCAGTACTGACATCACTTGTGGACCTCAAACAACCTCCCTTTCGATGTGCTACTCTGATTCGTCTCGCCTTCCACCAAAACAAACACGCTGGCAACGATTAAGCATTTAACACCGGACCGGAAGGCTCCTGTCACTTCACAACATTTAACAACTCCACTTTATAGTGTGTGGAGTCGTCTGGATTTTAGCATGCAATCTTCAAAGGCTGTGCTCAGGTCACAATCTGCTAAATGGTCTACCGCCAATTTGTTTGGATTTTTAAATTATGTATACAGGCAAGTCTGAATTTAGAGTTGAGCACTTTTAGCTTGCTCAATTGTGGATGGAAAGAAGTAGAAAAGATGCAACGATGGACCATCCCCCAACAGCCCGTGGACCCACAGCTGTGGTGTCCTTGAGCAAGACACCTATACTCTGAAATGTTTATTGCTTCAATGTGTGCTACTAAATGTGCGTGTTTGCTGCATTCGCTGCTATGATGGCTAAAATGCAGAAGACAAATTTTGTCAACAGGCATTCATATATGTATGACCATAAATATTCTGTTTCTCCATCATGAATGTCAGTCTGCCTAAATCTTTCAACATCCTGTTTATGTATATTTCTCTATATTCTTGGGTAGTGCCTGCCTGACAGAGGTTTGAACTCTGAAGTTTTGTGTGACCCCCAGAAGAAGCCTTTTCCCAAAATGGCCGACCTCAGCAAAGCAGCACTCCACTATAAGAGGTTCCACGGAGACTCTATATTCTGTCCTGGGCATAACGAGTTTCCCACAGCTTTCATGAAAAAGTGATGATCCTCTACAACGTTCTAGGCTTGATTCATATTTTATGAGACAATAAAGTAACTTAAATAATAATGAGATGACACGTGTTTGTGGACCAAAAGTGAACTTTGTAATGTGTGTGAAAATGGGTTAAGATGTTGTGTTGTTTGGCCATTACTCTGCTATCAATTCTTGATTGACAAATACATTGCCTCTTTAGGCCTACCATTTTTTTCAAGTTCTTTCACTTTGTTCTCTCTTAAAACTGCTGGGTGAAAAGTAAATTGGATGAAATAGCTAACCCAGCACATACTCAGCAGATTGGGTTGAGGGATTTGACCCCTGACAGTGGGTCAAGATTTTGATCCAACAAGAGGTAAAAACTACTCACGCTGATGAGTTAAAGTGACAGTGTGTAATAGTTGACCACTAGATGTCGCTACATCATAGAATTCGCTGAAGCGCATGCATTTCAAAGTACGGGAATCATATATATATATATATTTTTTTTTATTTATTATTATTATTTTTTATTATTATGTACGTTGATGTGATAGAACATATTTTTTGTATATTATTGAAATCAATAGTGGGTTTTTCCAATGGGGTACTGCACGAATGCGATTTTTTCGACCGCAAGGTCACGTGACTTCAGCAGCTTGAACCGGAAGCAGGTCAAAAAATTAAGCCGGCTCGTTGACGACCTATGCAAGTAGTGCTGGTTTTGTTCTAGTTTATCTCTGGAAAAAAAACATACCGAGTAAACACAGCTGTTATGGAACTTGCAGAAACAACTCCAGACACTTTGACCGTCCACATATGAAGGATGTATTCTTTATTTGTTTCCCGAAGCCAAAAGTTCAGAAGGACAAATGTGAACGTGGATCAACTTTTGCAGACGTCTAACAGAGCTGTTTGCGAAGTGAGTCTTTCACCTTCATATGTACATTTTGTTGGGGGCCATGCATGCATGTTTTTACGATGACAATGCAGCTCTTGCCGGCAAATGCCGGCCCGAAGATTTATTTTTGGGCGTTTGGCACTACCCCGACTGCTGGATGACAATAACGAATGGTGAGGGAAAATGCTAAAATGGCGTTGCCACTGTTGTTCGGACCTGTCTTGCTTACCGCCTGATTTTTTATTTTTTTGCCTTTCGTGCAGCTGTGACATGTATGAAAATGTATCTGTAGGGCCTTTTCTGAATTAAGGAAACAGGTTTATAAGCGGGAAGGATATAATAATTGAAAGAATTGAGGTCTAGTGAGTTTTGTTGGTTGTGCCCAAGAATTTCCAAGCAGAATTACGATCGCTGCACACACCAAAAAAAAGCAATAAAAATTTACCCCCAGCAACTGTCAAAGACATAAGACAACCACATATGACAGACAGGGCATATGGTGCTAAAGGGGAGTGTCAGTTGCGTAGGACGATGTTTTGAAACTTTACCTCTGGATCAGGTCGGCTCTTTTCCCCGTCTTTTTCCTCCATCGAACACTCGAGCTTTCTCCTTAATTGAACATTTGTATGTTCTTCGACATCTATACCAGTGAATTTGGCACCACGGATATCATTCTCGGACAGAAGTAGATTTAGCGCAGTATACATCTCGCTAGTAGACTGTTTACATGCGTCTAGCACAGGGGTAGGCACACTCGGTCCTCGAGGGCCGGACGGAGTCTTGCAGGTTTTCTTATGTTTCCCTTCTCCAACACAGCTGATATACGATCAGCTCATCAGCAAGCTCTGTGTAAGCTTGGTAACGATCCTGTTGATTGGAATCAGCTGTGTTGCAGCAGGGAAACCCTCCAAAACCTGCAGGATGCACCAGTGGTCTAGCATGACTGGCCCCCTTGCTAGACTCATGATTATTAATTAAGTGTGGTGACGTATATCTTGCGGTACCCCATTGAATCCATTAGTAGTTCACCACTAGATGGCGCTAAAAATCACTTTAAACTATAAACAATTTCAATCTACACTTGTAGCCCTTACTATCGCTAAAAAAACTATTCTTGTTAACTGGAAAAACAAACAAACTCTGAATATCGACCAATGGTCCAAGCTCCTCATAAATCACATTTTAATGGAAAAAATATCTGCCTCAAATAAAAACCAAATATCAAAATTTATAGAAACATGGTCTACGTATATAGAATTTTTTAACCTAATTCTGGTTACTTAATTCTGTCTGTTAGCGAGAGCCACCACATCGTGATAACTTACATTGATGTTTCTGCATTTGGCAATTTCTTATTATATTATATTATTAGTATGGGATTTTTTTTTAATGGGCTTTAGGTGAACTGATGAATACACACACGCACATACACATACACAAAAAAAGTGTATATATATATATATATATATATATATATATATATATATATGTGTGTGTGTATATGTATATATATATATTTAAAAAAAATAAAAAATAAAAAAAAATAAAGAAAAATGAGAAAAATAACATTTTTTTTATTTATTTATTTTAAAAAAGGAGAGCAATGATGATGTCAAATCGAATGAACAATACTGAGCTCTCCTTAGAAAAAAGAAAAAAAAATCACTTTAAAGCCACCAAGAAATTGGTTACCAGGTTAGCAGTATAGTTGTGCTTAAAATAATTTTATAGCCAACAAAGCAACTTTCCTCTGTCGGGTGTCGTCACAGCAACTCATTTGCGTGATAAGTTTTGCAGACTTTTTACACCTGACAAAACCCAAACAATTTCCATGGGTGGGCTATCGGCCCTAATCAGGATTTAAACCGCGATCCGTCCACAAAACTGTCCAAAATGGTGACCAGCTTCAGCTCTTCAGCCCACCTAAAACCAGTCTTCAAAAAAAAAATCCAACCTTGAGTAAATTGAACCCAAGTCAAAACAAACCAGCATTTTTTAACGTGCATGTTTTGTCTCTTTAAGGATCGGCTGTACAGCAACTTTACAGGGCAACCACAAGGCTGACATACGCAATCCCACTGTGGTCATAGAGGAAAAGTAGCAGAACTACAAACACACTATTATCCGGGCCAAACGGGCTCCTTCAATGCATGGACAGCATGCGCACATCCACACAGAGACGAAACACCCACAATAAGCATGCCAGTGCAGTGGCATGCAGGCTTGCATGCTGGTGTTTGCTGAGAGATATCTTTGGGATCACCAAAAGAGAAAATATATCTCGGGTAAACACCAGTCTGGGCAGACTTTCTCAAATTCCTCAAAGGTTTTTGCAGCCGGAATTTAAGAAACAAGTGAATAGACACGGCCACAATCAAAAGCGCAGACGCTTTTTTTCGACTTAATGATCCTTCACTAAACGTTTTTTTCCTGGATGAGGTTTTGCTGCCTTGTGACTCTGACCAGTATTTCATCCACAAAAGGACAAATGACTCAGCAAGAAGTTTGTCCTGTTGCCCACCATTTTGTGCAGCCTTTCCCAACGGCTGTCACATACTTTCCAAGTCGAAGGGCGGTGCGACATGATTAATGAACAAAACAAAGGAACAAATTGTTTTTTTTCTTTTCTTTTGAAGCGGGATTCATCATAGCAACTAATCAATGTTCACTAAAATCACTGCTTTCTAAGACTGAGGAAAACCATTCTTTATGGATATATTTTAATTGTAATCATTAAGTTATAGTGGTGAAACATCATCTTCCATGAAGAAATGTGATCAGAACTTGAAGAACTTTTTTTTTTTTTTTACGTTTTCAAATTAACACTTTATCACATTTGTTTGCAATGACAACAAGCTGAAAAGTAACTTCATAATAAATGAATGAATAAACAAACGGTAAAATAGCAGAACGCGATGGTCGAGGTATGTTAGCACAATAGCATCAGGGTGACGTGTGACGTTCTCCCCCGTGCTGGTTCTCCTATTGCTAAGCTGCCGACTTAACACGGGACAACAAAGCCCCCCATTTTGGATTAAGACTTTCCTATAAAGAACAGGGAGCCATAATAAATGCAGCCTGCGGCCTTGCCATCAAACAGCTGACCCAAGTCGACTCATGTTTGGCCAAGGGATTAAATATGAGGAAAATCAAATATAAGGTGTTAGTTAGTAACTAAGCTTTAAATGTCGAGAAACCAAATGGCCGGATGCTTTGTTTGGCGCACGTTGCTGCGTCATATCGGCTTGATGGACTGTATTATCGACCAGTCTGAAAAACAAAAGCGACATATAAACCAAACCTTTGCTCGCTCGATAAGAAGAAGCTGTGAAGTGTCACAAGTAAGGAAGAAATAACCACAACGAAATGAAGTGTAAAAGACCACTGGAATCAGACATCTGACGAGGTCTGAAGTAAACCTCAACAAAGCTCATCTTTCAGAGGCCACATGGAATAAATTTTTCCTGCCACATGTGTTACGTTGAATAAATGTGCGGTCAATTACCAGAGTAAGAAAACAATTGAAGTGATGGAAAAGGAAAGAGAAAGAATAGGCGAGCCTCGCAGGAGCTAATTGAACACCTCATTCAGAGGAAGAGCTCCAAAGTCCCACAAGGCTTCATTCTTCTGTGAGCTGGCAGCAGATAGCAGGGCTGCAGTGGAAATGGCTGCTAATTTAAAGCAAACGCGGCCTTTTATTCAATATTCCTCTGTGGTGGTGAAGCGAGGTTATCTGGCAGAAATGCTGTTGTCTTGAATTGACTATTATTTTCCATATCCGTGATGGCGGACGACATCTAAGCTGTTCACATTTCTAAACGTTCCGTTCCATTTAGATAAATAATTCCTTCTAAACTTAAACAAATGTGATTATATAATCTTTAGTAACTGTGCTTGTGGTTTTTAAGTAACTATCGACATTCTTACCTGCATACGAGTGTAAAAAGACGTTTTTCACTGTAAAGCCAAAAACCACCACTGAAACGGCCAATCACGGCTTCAGAAAACAGGTGAGCCGTGATTGGTCGTTACCTGCGCACAGAGCAACTGTGATGTCATCTTCAGTCGACAGCAATTGACAAAATGGCCACTCCCGCGAGATGGCTAAAAAAACGAGTGGATTTTCCAGAAATGTAATTCTAATCAGGATACTGTGCTTAGACTATTGGTGCTGAATAGAACATAATGAACATTTTTGGGTTGGCTTCCCCTTTAGATGTTACATCATACAAAAAAAAAGGAAGTTAAGCAGGTGCTCAATCTACTATTTCAGCCAAATATATATTTTTTCTATTAACACGAGACATGCAGGATTGCAGACACTTTGCACGCGTAGAGTCATTAAGTCGCTGTACACAGAGATGGATCACATGTTCCATCGGGGAGTGTGATGGAGTCAGGCCACGCGAAATGAAGCCATTGTTTGATCACATAAGTCGGCTGTGGCCCCATACAAAGCACACTGAGCTGCCGTGTTGTAAGCGGTGTCATGTGCAAACCTTGATCTGAAGTGTGGCAGTGTGGAGGTGCTGGTAGAGCCACGAGACACGTGAGCGATTGCACACACGTTTACTAGTACTTCATGTCTAGGATCTCATTTTACTCACTGTAATTTGCGAGGGGTCTTTTTCAGAATTTAAATTTACATTTATAGTCAGGAATACTCAAACTTTGCTAGTCAACACGATGGAGAGATGCATATGTACTTTTCTAGTTTCGAGTTTACCAAGATTTAATTTAACATTTAATGAAAAATGTTGTTTTGTTTTCCAAGTAAACCTAATCGGACACAGTTTTACAGTTCTTATGACGTAATATATAAAATATAAAGTCAACCCCCCCCAAAAATGATTGACAATAATATGTTCTATTCAGCCCCACTAGTCTAAATACAGTATTTTAGTTGCGTTATTGGAATATGAGCTAAGCAGCAAAATACAGTCGTTTTTATCAATGTCAGAAAGCTGCCATTTTGACACTTAAAAATGACATCACAGTAGCTCAGGTCTGAGGAAACAACCAATCACAGCTCAACTTCAGAAAGGTGACAACCAATCACGGCTCAGCTTCAGAAAACTGGTGATATGTGATTGGTTGTTGCCTGAGCCCTGAGCAAGTGTGATGTCATCTTCAGTCGACAGCAAGTAGCAAAATGGCCGCCCCCTGAGGTGGATAAAAACTCCTGGATTTTGCTGCATAATTGAATGTCATGTTTAGACTAGTAGTGAAGTCACATATAACATAATATTATCAACAAATGTTTAACGTTGACTTCTCCTTTAACTCTAAAGATATACAGTAAAAATGAATGCACATTTTCAGTTGGGAAGTAACTGACTAGTCATTTCAATTAGAAGAGTTATGAGCAGATTTCAACTTAATTTGTCAACATATTACCATGTAAATTGATAATAAGATGACTTCTTCTAACTACAAGAGCAGTTTATTAGTCACGGATTATATTATTCCGATGCCACTCTTCCAACACCACCCACACTTTATGCCTGACAGTGATGTAACCACACTCGCCATGGCAACAAGTGTCACTGGGTTCTCTAACAAGAATATATATGAAAGGAGCATTACCCAATATATACTCTAAAAACACTTTCTATTATAGGTTTTGATCATCCAATATAATCCTTTGATTTTTCACAGATGTCAGCCAACTAGATGACAATGAATAATTCAGTACGCTGATACGTAAATATACCTCATAAATAAAAAGTGTTGCGCCAGTTTACCGCCATCAGCCCCTAATGACACCAAAACATTTTTTCGGACCACTGAAGATGAGGCCACTGCCGACCAGCTGGCCTCGTCTGTGACGCCCATGGACCGAAGGACGTATTCTTGGATGAAGCAACTAAATTTTGACCTGGCGCCCTCAGGGAACTTTTTGACCCGCCTCCACCGTTTGCCCTGCCAATAAAAAAAAAAGAAGAAGAAGAAGAAAAACTCCCATACCAATGGGACAAAGTAACCATAACACTCCAAAGTATCAATGAGACTGTGAAAGGGCACAGGATAATCTTGAATAGCCTTTTCACATATTGTGATGGGAAAAGAGTTTGATACTGATCTGACTGAAGCATTCCTTTTTTGACAACTTACTGTAGGTTAACACCTGTGCGAGACCCTTTTTCACACTGCACTTGACAGTTGGATCCTTGGCTACTTGCTGCTCAGGCCCTGCTCTTCAAAAATATCAACACCACGTTTGCAATCCTTCACAGGGGGGCTCCTGGGAGAGCTGGCAAGGTGACAAGCCAAGCAGGAAGCCAAAATCCAGCTCTCCATAGCACAACAAACTTCTCCAAATGCCGCAGCTCCAGTTCTCCTTGGGGGGGATAAACCACTGAGCAAACACTTCTATCATGCAAAGGTAAACAAGATTTATTCAAGACAAAATCGCCAGCTATCCCAAGCAAATAAACATACTGTACCGTATTTATGTAAGCGAAGGAGGAGGAAAAGCAAATAAATAGACATCGGAATTCGGCTGTGATGTTTGAAGCACAACCAGCTTTCATTCACGATTTCCCCCCACAAATATACAGTACTATGTATGTAACTAAAAACAATTTGCTTCAAGTGAGTAGCAAATTAACTTCAGATTTTTATTTTTTTTTTACAGACTCATTACTTGATTTACAGTATCCTTTCTTGATGAGTCAAGGTGAGTGGTTATCGAAGAAAACCCTTGATGGAGAAACCTTGGTTGAGAGAGCAGGTCTGGATGCTTGGAAGAAAACTCGAAAACGTGGAACAACAGCTTGCATGGAGGAGTCGGGAATGGGATGAGATACCTCGAAAAACACCGACTTACTGACAAAAATGTCGTTCCGTAACTCCACCAATTTTATGATAGAATAAAGGCCTATATGACAAAATAAAAGGCTCGAATACAAAACCTAAATACAGGACCTAAGAGTCACACTTACAGGACCTCACCATAGCAACTGACAACATAATCATCACAAGAGACATAGCAACTGCAAGCAACTGACAGCATCATCATCACATGGGACAAATACAAGACCATAACAACACAATGACGCCACGATCCAACCCAAAACACAGTCATAACATCTCTCTCGTTTGCTGGGATGAGGTCCAGCGTGACTGAACAGGATAAGCAGTTGAAGATGGATGGATGGAAAAGTACATGATTTTTACAAAGAAAATGGAAAGATCTGTTACACTGATTTTGGGGGCTTAATTGTTTTGTTTTTTTGCAGTAATAGGTACCGTACCACTTAACTGCAATTGGTTACATGTATGATTGTCATATTGAGATAAACAGTTTTAATAAGTGTTTAGCACGAACCCCACCGCCAGCCATATAAAAACTTTTGCCGTCTGAGCTTTGCTACCCTGATGTACTGCTCTAACTCAGCATAACAAAACTTTCTTTACGAGGACACATTTATTTGCCTCATGAATAATTGCTAAGATTTACTTCTATTGTATAAATTGAGCGCCAAACAATTGTGTATAACACAATTAGAAAGCAAAATGGGGCCAAACCAATGCAATATTAATTTATGTTTATCTCAGAAATTTAATTAAAAGTAATATTATCATGGTGGCGGACTTTTTCGCTCGCAAAGCAGGTAAATAGTACTAAATAAATCTGCTACTATAACATTGGGGCCCTCGATGCTGAATTATTTAGAACAGATGTGGAATGATAATGCCTTTTCAAAAGTGTTATCTTCAGCGGAACCAGGTGGCTAACATCCCATTAAAGAGCCATGCTCGTGACAGGTAAGGGGGAGGGGA
The DNA here is from genome assembly GCF_051991255.1 of Vanacampus margaritifer. Classification (NCBI taxonomy): domain Eukaryota; kingdom Metazoa; phylum Chordata; class Actinopteri; order Syngnathiformes; family Syngnathidae; genus Vanacampus; species Vanacampus margaritifer. Next base: position 13,440,060 of record NC_135439.1, read on the forward strand.
CGAGAGAAGACCAATGTGAAAGTACGGTCACACAAACGACATCATCATCCTCAAAGATCGTGCCACCAGTTCAAACCAGATGTTCAGCATCCATGTTAATGCCTTCACTTAGTCCAAATGTATTATTTCAGGTCATCTTGCGCACACGGCTGCATCCTAATCTCTCCTGTTGTCCCCTCGTGTCCCCTTAGAGTGCCTCTGGCCTTCCCCAACACTGTCTGTGGGAGCCCTGCTGGGATTACATAAGGATCTTTTTTTTTTTCTCCCTTCAATTTAAACCCCTGACACGCTTTTCTTGGCTGAACACAGTCTGGGCCCTCTTGTCCTTTTTCATGGGGGCAGCTTTGGCCAGACTTGTCTAAAAATGGCCTAGTCTGATGGCTGGCAGACCAGCACACCCTTCAATACAGTGCGTTGTATATGCTGACATTTAGCTGTTGCTGCTGTTTTCCTAAGCACCAATAAAAGGGATAAAATATCCTGAACTTTAGAAAGGCGATTTTCACTGCTGAATTTTGCGTTGGAACCGCCTTTTTGGGTCAACTGTCGGGTACATGTTACCGCAAAAAGGCTAATTGCTGCTTAGGTAGTAAACAGTCTGTAAAAGAGTCCTTACTACAGTACAGGTAGCGGATGTCAGCATTATACTTGTTATGTTTCCAAGGCCACCTTGCGTTAGATGCGGGGACCCGGCAGGACCCACATAAATTCTATAGGCTAAGAGCTCAAGAAGGTCCTACACCTGACCTTTGGACGTTGTAGCTTGGCTTATTGTTGATCAGGAATGTAGATCTGTATGCATATGCCCAAACAAGCGTCCAGTTTTTGTTGTCCTCTGTCAGTATCCCTTCTATCCCAGTCTGGCCCAGCACCCCAGGGTACAAAGAACAGCATTGTGGGATAAACACAGCAGCTGCAGTGGACAGTGGCTGACTTCACTGGCAATAGCCACACCACCGACAAGGGCCACTGTGAAACTGCATCCACGTAAAGAATCAATAAACCTTCCTTTTGCATCCTTGAACCAAAAGCTTCCTCAAAAAGTGCATCATTGCAATAAACAGGCTGAAGGATCTGGATTTCACACTGTGGTGGTGGAAAAGCTTGTGAGTCAGAGACCAGCCTAACACCAAAAGAACAAAAGTATGATGGCGGGAAGGAGTCGATGGTAGTCTACAGTTCCAAAGATAACCACAATTACAGTCCATTCTAACTCATATAACCTTAACTGGGCTCTGTATTTAGAAAAATTATCAAATGATGTGAAACTTAACGCCCTTTTGCCTTTGCCAGCTACCTATTCAACTTTTACCCTTTCCAATTGCCAAAACCAGGCACGAAATCCAGCACTTGGTTGCTTATTAGTCAAGCAGATTCAGTGTTAGCTTGCCATGTTTTTATACTTTTGCTGTGGATGGTGCAGTATCATACTTCACAATTTCCACTTTATTGCAGCGGACTATATCCTCTTCCCTCACTGTCCTCACAAATAAACTTACAATAAAATTCTGTCAGTTGGAATGTAAGTATATCTATCAGCCGCTAAAAAATCTAAACTAAATCACATAAACCAGACATATTACACTGACTGACTGTAACACCCCCTCTGGTGTGTACGCCTTAGCTAAAGCTAAAGCTAAAGCTAACCTCCAGCGGTTCTTATTATTTCCACAAAGCTTAGAGAATATATGCCTGGGAATACTGCTAAATGTTTGCACTTCTGCCATTTTTATGTTAAAGCAAGTTGTTTGATGGTTTGAAATGACCACAAGAGAGATGCTAATTTCCATTAGCTTCTATAATTATGGCGTTTGGCAGGAGACTTGTTAGACTAATTATAATGCTCTGTTGAAAAAAGTACTTTGAATGAACATTTATGACAAATGGCTTGAATAAGAACACTATGCCTCTAATTTGAACAAATGGTAGCTATCTGCCAAACTAAACACTGCATGTTGAGAGAGAGGGCAGAATACGTAAAAGTATGAGAAGTCAAAAACTGCCAGACTTAGTGGGAATTTGAGTGGAAACAGCACTAATTAACATGCAAAATAACATTCAACAAGTGAAATTGCAATAGAAATATGCACCACAAAACTAATATGTCTCAATTTTGACATGTTGGAGGGGGCACTTGACATTTATGAACAGTAAACATGATTTTGGTGAGTTAAATTGTTTTAGCTGCATGGGTTTAAAGCTGGTGGGAAAGCTGTGGGTTCATATAGTCCGAATTCCATGATGCCTTTACCAAAAAGTGGTATATTTTAAGTACATAATAGAGTATACTTAAGTATACTTTACATTTATTTTTGATTATACTTATTGTTTTACTAAAAATAGAGCTGTCAAACGATAATTTTTTAAAATCAGATTAAGAATCTTGATTAATCACGATTAATCGCTTAGTTAAAAAGCCTTTTTTTAATCAACATTTTTTGCCCTTCAAATTTGAAGAGCCCTGTTATGTGTTAATTCTTTCGACGTTTAATATTTGGAGGAGCCCTAACCCTAATCGTCTTCAATATTTTTTGATCCACTGCACACTTTCATCCTCCTTTTTTTCTTATCAGTTAATTACTTGCATAATTTAAAATGAAAAAAGACCCCATTAGTTTGATATCAACAAATATTCTGAATGTCACATACAAAACATTTATTAAATGAATGTATTGTATGTATGTAATTATATTTATTGCTCAAACACAACCTGTGCTACTTTTAATCGTGTGTTCCCATTCACTTGAATGAGAGCTCGAGCCGCAGCGGAGCCCATCGCCCCCCAGCCCATGGCGATGGCTCCCGCCTCGGGGTTGATAAGTTTGGTAGACCCCGTACGAGCCGTTGACTCGAGGTGGCCAGTTTAATGAATAACATTTTCACTGGGAAAACAAATTGGCTGGATAAACAAACTTTCTATGTATAGAAACTTTTAGTATATGTTTCAGTATACTTAAAGTATACTCAACATTTACTTGGTGGAGTATACTTCCAATAAGTACTAGAAGTAGAAGTATACTTTCCTAATTTTCAGTATACTTCAGGCATACTTAAGTATGCTTATTTTTGGTAAGGGGGTACAGTGGCTTAAGTGGATCAAAAAAAGAACAAGTTGGTTCTCTTCCATTGTTGTGGTTTGATAGCGTGTCTCTTTCTGATGCTCTCAATGTAAAAACCTTGCTTTTCGCAGTTTCCCTATTTTCAAGTGGAAATCCAACCATCGTGTATAACTGTTTTCTTCTCACAAGTGTGCCTGGGGGAATTTTTGTACATTCATCCACTGATGTTGACTTGCAAACTCTGCTGTACTTTATTCCAAATGTGTTTAATGGGATTGATGGAGTGCAATCATCCTGCAACAGAAACGGTTCTTCTCTAAACTGTCTCCAGACTATTGTCCAAAACATCTTTTCAAAAAGAATTAAGACTCAGCGATCTAAAGCAACTTCTGATTGATTAAAAGGTATTTCTCAGTACTTTTGCCCACATACTCTAGGCCTGTCTCTGACTCACAACCTTTTCCACTACCGCAGCGTGAACTCAAGTTCCTTCAGTGCGCTATTCCCGTAACTGTTGTTTTTCAGAAGTTCTGGAAGAAGCGAGACGTAGACTGAGAGAAGGGATGCAGTCACTGTTGTCTCTGTCCCAGATAAAGACAAGGAAGCAGGCTCGCCCACAGATGAGGAGAACGGAGGAAAGAGCAGGTTGTGCAAAACAGCAGGTTTCTCCATTGCTGTGGGCGCGTCTTTAATGACTTCCAGACCGACTCTCTTACAGTCTTTGCGTCTAGACTTTAACTTCAGGCTTCACCCCGGCCTCTCAGTCTCTTACTCTATGCCAACCCTCCAAAAACATGTCAGACGTATACACACGCACACCCACTTTTTCCCCTACGTCCAAACGTTGGATCCTCTTGGAAAACTACCTCTGAAAAGCTGACCAGGGAGACACTGCACCTCTCATTCCCTCGCCAGGGATCCAGCCTGAGAGCATTTCATCTCTAATGTAGACTTTGTAACCATGGCTGTCTTTTTTCAGTCCATTCAGTTTGCATTTGTCTCATTAACTGCATCTATGGGGCGCTGGGAGAAAAAAGGAAATCCCATCCAGATAAAAAAACAAACATTGCAAATCTCCATGACGGGACAGCTTTAAGGCAAAATGACCTCCACGGATAGCAAAAAAAAAAAAAAAAAAATCCCATTGTGTTCAAACATTGAAGTAGACTGAAAGCCATGTCTGCGGAACATAATTTAGATGAAATGTTCCTTTTCAAGCTGCATTACTTTCATTTGTAATTCAATACGCTGCAAATAAATGAAGGTAAGTAAGTGTTATTAATGCACGTCACACACTGCAGAATGAATTTAAAAAAGAAAAACAGGCATTCTGATCCATCTTAATGTCCATAAATTACATGATGCACAGATTTAGAGCTGGAGGAACATTTAGTTCCAGTAAAGCTCCAATTATGTACTCTGAATGCTTAAATATCAGCCAAAGAGGACTTTGCTGTAAATGCAGCCAGGTCCACACAATCAGAGTATGACTTAAACGTGGACTTTTTTTTGTGAATCACTTACAAACATCCGGTTCCTCGTCCGAGCCGTCTGGACAGTCTTTCTCGCGGTCGCAGCGCCATCCTTTTGAGATACACGTCACGCCATCTTTACACACAAACTGCTTCGGGCTGCAGGTCTTTGGAGCTGAAAAGGAACAAATCAAAATATGTTAAACCACGAGAGTAAAATAATCCCTTGGTGTCAATGATATTTATTCCTAAGGTCTCATTAGCCAGAGGCGTCTGCTTCGTTTTTTGCCGGTGGCTCTAATTAAACTGTTGTTGGCTGACTGAAAAGAAAAGTGGTTACACAAAAAATGTCTTGAAAAAGCTTTGCATAAACTTGATGCTCCCATGTACTGTATTCAGGTCAGAGTTCCCAACTGTACAATGCAATGATGAGAACAGATAACATCTCCTTTAGTTACAATCTAACAGAATCTAGAGAAATTATCATTGACCAGCATAAAAAAACATTTAAGTCAAATATGGCTGTTTGGATTTTGGGAACCTTGAGTGCAATATAAGGCAGGATATCTTATTTTATCCATGGAATATGAATGAAAAATGCCTCAAAGTGCAATTTAAGGCACATCGTCTTCCACTAAACATAGAGAGTGAATTACAAACTAGCCTATGTTCACATCATTAAAATAGAAGAACAGAAAGAAAGCAAAGCAACAGTCACCGGACTACTTGCTGTTGCCAGCCAGGCGCATTTTGCTAGCAGCTAGCGGCTACATACAATGATGGCATCATTTACTAGCAGTTCCTTAGCATCCTAAATTAGCGATTGAATAAGATTTCGATGTTGGTAGCAATATAATGATAATAAAAGCTGATAAGGCAAGCCAAAGAATACACCCTGAAGTTCCTGAACCCGTTGCCATTCTAGTACAGGGCACATTATACACAAACCATTCACACTCACATTCATACAGTTTTCAGTGAACCTAGCATGTTTTAGAACGTGTGACAAAGCCTCAGGAGAAAACCACACAGGAAAGGACTGTGAAGCAGACAAGTTATCTGCGTTAAATGTTAGAATTTGCAAACACTTCTAAAGCAGACCAAACACTTGCAATCTCCTCAATGGTCAGCTGAGGGTTAGCTTGGGTTAAGGTTAGCTTAGCAATGCATGTTACTTTCGAGCGATCTGTGATGTTGAGTGGGTGACACTGATGGTGTCCATTAAAACGAAGGTATTATTGTTCCAGTCTAAATACTGAAAGACATTTCTCTGACTCAAAAGTACATCTCATCCATTCATTCATGAATGGCACAGCACAGTGTTGTAACTGCATGTGAAAGGGGGGCGGTATGCAAATGAGTATCTTCAGGCATTTTTGCAGCTCTGTGTGAATAGGGACAGTTTTAATAATGTCGTCTGTATGCACAACCTTTCAAAACACAAAGAAATAAAAGTTGCTGGTTTTACGGCACCATTTTCATTCAAATGTGCTATAACACAGACCCCATTATACACACACATACAACATATTGTATTCTTCTCGCTTTAACTTCAGTTTACGTTTGCTATCGCTTCCTAATACAAAACTGTACTACTACATTGATTCCTCACCACTGCGCCAGGACATATTAGTGTCGTGTGATTATGTAGCCCAATTCTTGATTGATTAATAATGAATTAATCAATAGACACGCACTGGCAACAGTGAGTCAATTTTGGCTTTAGTGACTTTCCTTTAATAACACATTGTCAGTGATTAATGAAGGCCCTTGTGACAGTGGAAAAGTAGCTGCCAGCTAGTCTTATGAATGTTTCACGTTTTCCTCGTCACTGCCATCTTTATAGCCGTTATAGTGAAAAGCGTTTTTCTTTATTATCTAGTACTTAATAATATAAATCGCTCAAGGGGAAATTGAACTGCCTGCTATGTACAGTGACACCCCCCCCCCCATTTGTGATACATTACAGAATATTTGCAATATAGAGATGACCGTTATAAAGAACTTAAAAAAAAAAAAAAAAAAAGTTGTATGCCTCCTACACGCTTTAAACAGTATAAACTTATTTATTTATTTATTTATTTTGTGTTTTCTTTACCGCTTCTTCTCTCGCTGTCAAGAAACAGAACTCTAAATATGGACTGGCCTGTAAAGTACACTGTAATTTAGTTTAAATATATATATATAAATTAAAAAAATTGCAATATAGACAGTGCTGAACCTCTTGAGAAAGAGGTGGAGGGTTAGCACATTGCTCAAAGGCACTTTGGCAGTCATCAGGAAGCAAACTAGCATTTCGCCAATACAGACTTGTCAGTTTTTTGTCCACAAGAAAGAATTAAACCATGACCCAGTTCCAATAGCCCAAGTCTTTACTGCCACTCCTGATTGTGGTCCTAAAGTGAACCGCAATCATTCTGGGACGCTGGCCGACCTCTGTGGGTAATGACCATGTCAAGCCCTTGATAAGAGCCTTTACGTCTCAATGTGTTTCACACAGCATGGTCAGAAGAAAAAAAAGACTAATAGATTTTCCTGTAACCTTAGGATTGTTTGGGCCTATGATGGGAAAGAGAGCTATGCTGGATTTCACTTTTGTTTCTTTTCTTTGATCCTTCCTCGGGTCTCCCGACAACTTCACGACTCTAGCGGGATTCTGAAGTATTCGGTTTAGGTGAACGGTATGAGATTCTTAATAGGTTTAAGGTGAATTAATGAGCACACACTCACACGCACGCACATATGCACACACCCGAACATTCTCACGCACATACAAAAAAAAAAAAGAAGGGAAAAGCACTATCATCGTCCACGGATGACAGGATGAAGGCAGCTAAGCAGTATGACAGCATTTACATTTAAACCTAGCTTTCACAGAGCTCAACCTAAATACTAAGAATTCAATCTGACATATTGCTGTGCTCCACTTAACGTGTGTGTGTGTGTGTGCGTGTGTGTGCGTGTGTGTGTGTGTGTGTGTGTGTGCGTGCGTGCGTGTGTGTGTGCACATGGAGTGGCGTAATTTCTCTCTGAGAAGTCACAAGGTTTTGATTTATTCATGAACGGCAGCCAGGATTACACTCAAAAGCCTTCACTATTTTCCTCATCCCTCTTTCTCATAGGTCTTTGTTTGTTTGCATGTTTGGAGGTATCAACAACAGCCGTAGCGAGCAGATACTCGCACCGCGCCTGTCTGCTGTCCACGGTTTACTTAGATGCTGACATGCTGGAGCCTGGCAGGATGCTCTGTTTCCAATAAAAGCTGTGGGAGGAGCGCTAGTTTCTGGTGGCAGAAACATATCACGGAGCTTAGGAAGTAGGTCAGGAGGTTAGAGAGGTGGAGGTACGGGTTACTGTTCATGGAGAAGTCGTCAGAGCATACAGCCAAACATACATGGCATCACTTTTTGGGTATTGTTTGTTTAAGGAGATGAGATAACCGCCACTTGGGTAAAACACTCACTTTTATATTTCATAGGTCTGTTTAAGCCAAAACAAACAATCATCATGAAAACATTAGCTCATCAAATTAAATTTAAGTGTTCATAATAGGATTAAACTCACTACGCGTACGTATCTCATTTTTATTTAGTGGTTTTTGGTTGATTTAATTTGAAAAACAACAAAAATGACTTCTTTTTTTGCACTCTGGAGGAAGCTTGAAAGCTTCCTCGGGGGTGGCGGGGGAAACGTCTCTAACCCGGGAGCAATTTGGGCCCCTCAGTCAATTATTTTGCAGGCCGTGGCATACAGTACACTCTACCTCATATTGGCTTGATTAACCAATAGATTGGTCAGACATTGATCATTGCGGGTGGTTACGGGCATACCAATTTTATTGGTTAGCCAAACAACCAAATGAAATTGGTTACAATAGAAAGTTATTCTAGATAGATCACTTGGAAATATATTTATTGAATCAATTTATTGTATTCTAAATGTATGTATTAATTATTATAAGTGATTACAATATATTATAATTTATAAATGATATTGTGTTTAAAAATGGAAATGTGTGTCTAGATAGATCACTTAGGCCTGAGACTGGGAGTTTGTGGGTTCGATCCCTGGCCGTGTCATTCCAAAGACTATAAAAATGCCTCCCTGCTTGCCCTCAGCATTATGGGATGGAATTGGGGGGTTTGATCATGATCATGATTCCCGAGCGTGGACCCTGCTGTTGCTCACTGCTCCGTCAGGAGATGGGTCAAATGCAGAGAACAAATTTTGCCCCACTTGGGTGGGTGTGACAATAAGTGGTACTTTTTTTCTCCAAACCAAAGGTTCTGTCGGACACATAACTACCTGTTAGATTGGTCAAATTTAACCTTGTTTTTGGTCAATTTGACCAATCTGTTTTTAGGGTATATACCCCATATCCATCGTAGATTCCGGGTCCCGCAGTTTTATTTTTATTTTTTTCATAACTATTTTGTTCTGTCTCCTGTTTATTTTGGGTGTACTGTTATGCCATTGTCTACCACTAGATGGCAGCACACAATTTAGTTTGACAGTGTAAATTTCAAAGAAGAAGAATGAAAACAGGAAGTGCTTTAAACTCAGCCAAGTTCTAGGTTCATTTTGTAATGCACATCTTTAGGTACAATTATTGATGTAAATTGTGAAATGATAAATTACATTTGTTAAATCCCGGAAAAAAATGGCATTTGTTTACTGTAAACACATACACTCTTACACTATAATTACTGAACAATAATCTCTCTCTCTCTCTCTCTCTCTCTCTCTCTCTCTCTCTCTCTCTCTCTCTCTCTCTCTCGGAATATAACTCCCAAGATGGAGGGCGGAGTAGTATATACTAAAATGAACAAATGACATGCCCCATGTTATTAGCCTTCTTACCTATTTCAATGGGTGGCAAGGCAGGAGAAGAAAAGAAGAATAGCAAATTGCGCGAATCATGATGGTTAGCTTCACGTTCTGCTACACGACAAGGTGAGCTCAGTATATATTGTGCTTGTTTTGGTTTTGAATGTGGAGATTGTTATTCTGATTCTGCTCAGTACAGAAAAAAAAATACTATACTATCATCTAACTGTACTTATTAACTCACTCATTATTTCACTGCTGGTGGAACTTCTTAGTGGAACATGGGTTCACTATAAAAAACAATTCTCACTTGTGCTTTCTCTCAAAATGTTATTTGCTCCCACATCACGTATTTCAGGTATCTTTATGCTATAAATTAGCCGTCAGTTTGGCTCCCAAGAAAGTGAAAAGTGCAATTGATTGTTCTATTAAGAAGCTCTGGAAAGTGAGCGTGTTGTCAGGGAAACTCTTGCTGGTCAGCTAAGTCCTCAGCTTCCCCACCGTGTGTATGCATGTCACAGCTTGATTACATTTGCATATAGATCATTTCTTGATGTCATTTTTTTATGTTTTTCTATTTAGATTTTACAGAATGAAAATTTAGTTTATTAACATGAAACAAAAATGTGTTTCTGTGGGAAGTTGGAATGGATTATTGACATTTGTTTTATTTCAGTGATTTGACTTACAGGCGTCACATGTGTAGTAGTCATCTAAACCGACAGATCATCTTCTCTATTGCACACTACTCAAAGCCACTAGAGGACAGAATTGCTTATTATGTGTAATAGAGACTGTATTTTGAAAACTATGAACCTGCATTTGTAATCAATTCTTACTTGGGCATTTCTGCCTTGTGAATTATTTTCATCTTTCCCAAGCAGTTTCGCAGTGAATTCCAATTTGGAGCTAAAAGATTAATCTGCTTAAGTGACTTCCTGTTTACATCTGAGATTTGGTTTAAACAAAAACAAAAGCTCGTTCAACTCAGTAAACAGCCCAGAAAAGAACATTTGCAGTTTTATCTATTTTGGATTGTTTTTTGCAATTTTAGCTGGGGGGGGGATGAAGTCTTTCCATCCGTTATTCTTCCATACTCTTAGAAGGGTGATCAGGTGTCTCTTGTTATTTTAACAACTGAAAGCGGGAAGAAGAGTCAGTACTGAGGAGGTTAAACAGAAACATATGACATAGGATGACATAAGAGAACAAACTGTATGAAGTGAGAGCAAATGGAGAAGTAGGTCCAAGTTGGGGGGGTTGGGGGTCTCATAAAATAGCTTGAGTGGGATACTGAGATGGGATGGAGGAATGTCACACATGCTACCAATGAGCAGTGTGTTTACCAAGGTAGAGGCTACTTTTGGGTCATCTCCATTTGGGCTGCATCAGCATACGCACATCAACCCCCCCGCTCCCTCGCCCCCGCCTCTGCGGCCTCCAAGATGAGTTCAGTCTGGTGGTGAGAAAGCGTCTTCTCCTAAGACAAACGCCACCCTCTTCTCCAGCCACAGCCCCATTTCCTCACACCCACAACACGGCTATAAATAAGTTGCACGTCTGCCTTTGGAGATCAGCGGGGGCACTCCGAAGTTCCAGCAGACATTAAGAGTACGCACTGTCAACGGGGGTGCGCGTCCACTGTTCAAAGTCAACTTATTAGACAAGAAAACCTGCCTTCAACCTAGACGGTCCCCATTCATACATACGGCCTTGAGAAGGACGATGCGCGTTAGCTCCAGGGGGGCTGGATTTGTTCCTGACCCTTTTCCTTGACCTCCATATTAAAGCAGAGAGGAAACAGAAATTCCCTGCAGGGATGAGTTAAGAAGAGACAAACTTGCTCTGATCTGTCAGTATGATGAATATGAAAGCTAACAAGAGTTTTGTATTGAATGCACAGTATGCGCATTATAGAGGATGAGCTACTGCAGGGGTGTCCAAACTACGGTCCGGGGCCATTTGCATATTTAGCTACCTGACTTTTTGACCTATAATTTGACCTTGGAATTGACCTTGTGGGTCATGTGACCTTAACATTTTTCATGAAATCCAATCACTTACATGTTCTCTTAAACATTTTTTGTTTAGCACCAAGAAGGGGGCAAAGTATAAATTTTAGAGATAGACATGGTTTTTTTCGGGGCCGATACCGATGCCAGTTATAAGCAGTCAAGGAGGCCTATAACTGATATTTGAAGCCAATATTTTTTGTAAAAAGGGGGGGGGGGGATGTATTGCCTCAAAAAATATATAAAAAAAATACAAATGCCAATCTTGACTTTGTTGTAATGTCTTAAATGTGTCAAACTCATATTAGGAAAATATATTACTAAGATCGGTTAAAAAAAAAAAAGGTATATAACTTAAAAACAATTGCCGTCAATTATACGCATATTTTTGCTATTTGTGGGTCAGCTCTAAATTACGTAGCTCAACTGTAATCATATTGTTCCAAAAAATAACACGAATGCAAATGGAACGCGGCAACACTTTGCCTGTTTGAGTTCCGGATGTGTTAAATCTACCTGTTTTGCATATATATTGTTTCCAGAATGAACTGTGGGACGCAGTTAATGAAGTTATAAGGACGTTAATCCTTCATATGAATTTGTGCTCCCAGTAATTAAATTTGTGTCATATTTAACACTTTTATGTGGGTCTATGATAAAAAAAATTAAAAAATTAACATTTTTAAACAAACCGTGACTTAAGGTTGTGTGTAAAATAATGACATCCAGGACGATTCTGTGTACAAGTTGCATTGAAATTACGAATTGAAATGTTTTGATTGTGGCCGGCTGATTAGTTGGTCCGACATTTAAAAAAAAAAAATTATAATTCCAAAATTGTCTCGCGGGCCGGATTAAAACCTCTTTGCGGGCCTGATCCGGCCCACGGGCCGTATGTTTGACACCACTGTCTTAAAGCATTAATGCTTATTGAACGTTTTCTATATATATATATATATATATATATATTTATATATATATATATATATATATATATATATATACTTCATTTTAAATTTCTAAAAAATATATATGTTCAGGGAGCTCCCCTTCTTAAAAAGTTAAATGGAAACTGGAAACACATTTCTTTGTTTTTATCTCAAACAAAAACAAAAGGTTCAGAAGGTTCCCGGGTTCAGCAGCATCTCTAAATTAACTGAAAATTTTAAGAAATAGTCACCTGAGATTAAAATGGTTTTGGCTTTACCTTTTATGGGCTGTTACCGATATTGGTAAAAATACCCAATATCGGCACCGATAATCGGCCAGGCATCCCTAATACATTTGGAATCCTGAATTGAATTTCCTTACCAAAGATAACTGTTATGTGAAGATTTATCTAGTAGTTCCTGATATAAAGGTTTAAAGGAAGGCGGCCCCGCCCCTTTTTGCCAAAAATATCAAAATTCGACAGGCTGTAGCTCCCTAATTTTTTTGATTTAGTCTTGCATCATCACTACTAACACGTACACCAAGTTTCATTAAAATCACAAATCTACATGATTAAACCCACTGAGTGATTTGACATGACTCAGTGATCAGTTAACCACTAGTTGACATACAATGTCAACCTAAGTTATAACTTGGGTTTATATAAATAAATATAACAAGTCCTTTGCAACTTTTCCTGACTCCATGGAGACACCATAAACGATCCGGGGCAACAACCACTGTGTTCTTAGGACATGATCCTTTCTTGACTCAGGATTTAATGATTCAGCCTCAAGTATTGAGAATAATAAAAACGTCAGGGCACACAAAAACACCAGGTGGGCGTGTTGGCTGAGGTAATTGCATAGCGTGGTTATTCAAAACATTTACAGACTCTTGCAATGTCTACTGGGGTTAAAAAGTCACAGAGTTTAGTCTACTAAAGATAGGACGTACTTTCACCAGCAAAACAAAGAGTTTCTCAAGGAGAGACGATAATCCTGTCATCCTAAATTTACTGTTCATTACGATTTCACAAGTATTTGAGGGGAAGGAGATAAACAACATGACTTGCCTCTAATACGACTTGCCTCTTTTCTGAGAGGCACAAATGATACCACAACACAGCTGCTCATAAACATCCTGACAGGCATTATGAGGAACTGTAATAAGTCCTCTTCTTTTGTGGGATAAAATTAGGAAAACACAGATTCTGGTCTGTTTGGCCACCTCTTGATCTGCCACCACAACAAAGGCATGACCAACGTTTTGCAACAGGAGAGAGCAAAAGAGTGAGGGGGAGAAAACGTTTTCCCATTTGCCATGTTACAAAACAGAGAAGAAGGGGCCCCAGCTGTGCCTGTTTGTTACCATAAACCATTTCAACTGAGTTTGGAGGAACTGCGCAAGCTGTAAAAATGATAGAAGAAAGAGCTAATGGATTGCAAATAAGGATTTATATGGAACTCGCAATGGATGACAAAGTTTACTGGTTTAAGACATTTTACGCGCTCACCAGCTCTATTTGCACAGTGTCATGAGATCCAATACAAGAGCTGTGTCAATAATAATAATGGTTTGTTTTACTGACACCGAAATATTCATTTAATCGTTTGAAAATGGGTGTGTAGTAGTGGTGCAACGGATTTCAAAAGTCACGGTTCGGATCGGATCACGGATTTGAGTCACAGATTGGATCGTTTTACGGATCAGCCAAAAAAAAAAGAAAGATAAATAGTACTTTGTCTTTAAAGTGCTTTTTCCATTTAAAAAAAAATCTATTCAAAATGTCTAATATAGCCATGTAGGATTTTATATATTCAGTTATTTTATAAAACGTCTTCCCATTAAATAAAAAATAATCAATACAAAATGTCTAATATAGTCATTTAAGATTTAGGAACACAACTTAAGTGCAATATGAGGCAGAAACATCCTTATTTTTGACATGGTTCATGTGTAAAACAACAAGGTATTATTAATGGCTTAAAGTTGTGTTCCTTATAATCTAAACAGCTAACTTGGACATTTTGAGTGTTTATAAAACAAATGAAGACAAAATTATATTTATCTTTTTTTTTTTATATATATATATATAAAAAGTCCTCAACGTGCAATTTAAGCCACTTCCCTTTCTTTAAACATGGAGAATGAATTGTAGTCCAGAATATTGAAAAATAATTCAAGATGTCAAACTTATTTATCAGTCAAATACTCAAGACAGTCGTTGGTCATGCTAACAGGTAGCCGCTAGCCACTTATGTCGGAGACTTCTGCCGTGCCATACAATGACAGCGTAAATAATTAGCGGTTTCTTAGCGTCCTAAATTAGCGATTGAAAATGTGTTCGGGATAGCATTGTGTTGATGTTGGTCGCAATTACAATGTCAGCCAACTACGATAAAGTAACGTCTAAAAGGGAAGTCAAGCTAGCCATCACGCCACGACGTGGGCGAACTTCAAAGTAAAAGTGCGCTAAGGCTATTTGCTTTGCCGCCAATGTATTTTGTCAACTTTATTGTGAAGTTAGACTTAGCGTGGATACTGTGTTGAGTATGTTTCGGCTTGCTTGACATGTCAGAATGGACTGTGAATGCGCACTTTGTTTTTGTTTTGTTCCCCCCCATATTTCCGATATTCAATATTCATTTTTTAGTAAAAGAGAAAATATGAGCGTTAAAAAAAAAAAAACTTTTTCTTTTAATTTTAAACATAGAAAGAATTGTTTAAAAATGATAACAAAAATTGTAGGGCGCTTCCAGGGTCATCAGCATGTGTTAAGCTATTAAAAACTAAGCAAGTAAATAGTTCCCTAAAGTTTTCTACTGTAAATTAAGTTTTACAAAATTTCAACATGATATCTTCATTTAAAAAAAATTCCGAAATAAAAAGTGTAGGTAGTTCCCAGAGTCAGCATAATTTTTTTTATAAAGTGGAAATTTAAATAAATCCATAAATGAAAAGCGACAAATGCATGTGAATGTTGCTAATTTGGGGATTCCGTCAGGGTTCGTAAAAGGTTTCAAAAGATCTTTGCAGACAGTGAAAAAATTGTCTGAATATGTTCGAAATGTCTTTGCGACAAGTAAAGTACCGTCTGTGAACATCTTACAAATCCTGATGAAAACCCTAAATTTGCTACGTTTGCAATCATTCACCACTCAGTGAGACACATACCAGCTTTATTGGCCTTCAGATCCATAAAAAGACCGATGCCCTTATTTGGCATTTTCCAATAATCGGCCCAGCCAATAATCGGGCTATCCCCAGTCGAAAGTCAGTCTTATGTGGAAGTTGATGCAATGGTCTTCTAGAGAGCCTCTGCTGGTTGCAGCCATGTAGTGCACTCCATTTTGCTTCATGACGCAAGTAAACAACAATCACTTCCGCGCAATTGGCCAATTTCTTAACGATTAATTAAGCGATTAATACACGTGTCCCTTGGTGGTCGAATTAAGCATGTGTAACAAAAAGACAGAAGGAGTCTTAACATCAAGAATGTCATTGTGTGTGACGTTATAGTTGCCAAGGGAATTAGGATTTTTTTTACAGGTCAGCTCAAAGTACAGTAGATCTAAACAAGCCTTGGTGGTACCGAAAGGCGCGACCTCTTTACAAAGCCGAGTAATCACAAGTGAATGTAATTAAGAACAAGTTAGATGTCTGTCTGAGATTTGACTACTTCTAAACCCTGAAGCTGTAATCAACCAAGACAGATATTTGCGTTAGGCTCAACATTGGAACCCCGAGGAAGAAGGCTTTGGCCTCCTTAACTTCCGCATGAGGATTACACCAAATTCAGTGGGGGGAGAGTAAGGATGGTAAATTGAAGAGAACCCCCAAGGTGTGATCCTCAATTATCAACAGAGCCAGTTGAGACAAATCCCTCTGCCATTGCTCCCGCCACAAGAGCGCGCGCTGTACATAGCTGCAGAGGCAGAAGAATGACAATCAAGCCTACTTAGTATGCTGCTAAAGGGAAACATTAAAGAAGATTAGATCAAATTCTTCGGTGCCTTTTGGTCAAATCAAGTTTCAACTTTGCGTGAGATGCAGGAGCTCCATGGAACGGGTGACCAGATACTCTAGAATGTTCTTTCATGCTCTCATCATGCATGAGGCAGCCGTAAGCACCTCCATGCTGACTGGATGAAGAGAGCAGATGAATATCAATATGTAACTCTTCATTTTTTAGCAATCTCTGCCAGCGTTCATTTCCAAATGATCACTCCTACGACATTCCTAGAACATTAGGCGACTCGTTGACCCCCTTGACCCCTGCCCTATACATATACAGTACATTAATATCTAACTTTCTATTATAATTTCTCATTTAACTCATTCACTCCCAGCCATTTTCACTGAAGCAACCCCCTTCGCTCCCAGGTGTTTTACTGGATTTTGACAGATTTTGCAAGGCCCACAGGATGTTGTGTTCTATTGCTATAAAAACATAAAAAACTACCAAAAGAAAGATTAGGGTCTCTTCTTTCATCAGGAAAAAAAAAATATATTTCTATCTGTTTCGTTTTGCAGCAATTAGCATTAGAATATAGCTAAGTTTCATCATTATTCACAAATCTGTTAAAAAAAGTGGGGAAAAGGAGCTTTTGGCAACATGGCCCTGGTTGATCTCTTTTGCTCTGCTGCCACCTGCTGGCCATTTTTGTAATAATACCATTGCTCCAAGCATTCTCTTCATTTCAGAGGATGCATCAAAGCCTTCTGTATGCTCTAAAAAAATAATAATAATTATAAATGTATAAATACGTCTTTGGGAGCATGGTAACATTTAAAATAGAACATATTTTTATGTTTTTGGGAACAAATGAGTTAAAAACGGTCGTTGCAAATACCGATACCTTGAAATGAGGCCTGGTATCGACCGATCGAATTAAGTTCACCTTTAAAGGTTAGGGCACATTTTAGGTTGATCCTTACATTTCCCAGAAAAGCTAAATATCCGAAAGTTTTTGTGAATATATGTTTCCTTGATCAACTATGATGAAAATTAACTATTGGTAAAAAAAAATTAAATTCAGGGTTAGGGTTAGGGTTAAATTCATGTTGCAGCTCGTCAAACTAAACTAAAAGAAAATGTTACTTTATTTAAAAAAACAACAACAAAAACAATTAGCAACAAAGCTAGCCACTTTCTGTGTGTTAATAAGAGGCTTCAGAGCAGCATTACTTTAATTTAGCCGTATGCACTCCCTATTGTCTCCCATTTGTATACAAGCAATTAAAAGAAGCTTTTCCATATATCTCCTATATAAGATTAAAAACTAGTTGAGAAACAAGGTTGGAAGGAGCCAAGTAGTGGACTTCATTTTGTCTCACTCGTTTCAAGACACAATTAGTCAACAATCAATTCCTCACAATCAACAATTAATTATGCAACCTTTTAAACTATTCCCTAATCTGCAGTCACGTAAAACTGCATTGGCTCATACTGAAAGTTTGTCCCGATATTTCGGTTGAATTACAAAGCTACACAGGCAACATAATAACATATCACGCTGTGGTGCCGGAGTTCCACCGCCGATAAATAACATGTTAAAATGACCCCCATTTTCATTATTGCATTCAGACAGATAATACATATAACAATAATGAGAGCTCTTATCAAGGCGTTGAATTGTTGCATCCTGTCAGGTGTGTCTACTTCAATTTTCCTCAAAAGGACTGAATGCTCGTCTGTAAAGGGCACCGCTCTACTCACCTACACGATTGCCACTGAAAATATGGACGTCAGCCAAGAGAAAATCCCAGTGAAGAGTAAAACGGATGACAATGAATGTATGAGATGTGTGGGCCGGAGCTTAAAATAGAACATACTTTATCTACGGGTGGAACCATTTAAATTCTCTATAGGGGGAAGGAATCATCTCTTAACAATGAGGCAACAGGCGATATCACTGCCTGGAGATCGTTTTGTACATTAATGGTCAGAGGAAATGAATGCAATTAGTGGCTGAAGTGGACTAGTGAGCAACATTACAATGCAGTTCTGCATAGCAGAATGGCTGTTCTTACATTTCTATCTGCCTGACTGTTTTGCCAATAAATATCACAACTTCAATGGGAGGATTTCACAGTTTCATGGTTTGTGTGTGAGGACTAATTTTGAAATTGTGGCTGTCTGTCAGAGACATGTGTAAAATTTGTACTTTAATTCAGTAGATACATACTAGGGGTGTGCCCGAAAAATCGATTCTCATTTAGTACGATTCACAATCGATTTTAAATGTCCCAAAATCTATTTTATTTAAATTATTTTATACTGGCTTGCCTTTGTTTGTGTGTGCCTTTATTGGGAGCGCTGTTCATGTTGTACCCGATTTGGCCACTTAGGGGCAGTGTGGTTCCACGCGGTCTGACACACTGTTAAGTTGTAGCCACATTAGAGAGTAGAAGCAAAAAAACAAGATCAAGTTATTCCAATAAAAGTTGGGGTTTTTTTGCAGCGTGGAGCCGTTCTTTTGAGTGATAAAAGTGCCGCGAGTAGAACACTAATTAGCATTAGCGAGTCAGACTGGAGTAGATCATTACGATTCCTCGAACATCTATAAATTGAAGCAAAAATCGTTGTCAATCAAATCATTTTGAATCAAAAATCGGCTTCTGAATCGAATCGCACACCCCAAAAAAATCGGAATCGAATCGTGAGACATTCAAAATAAATTCCTCCCCTCATTCATATTGTACATGCTACAATGTCAGCATTCTGTCTGACTGTCCAAACGGACAACAGACATCTGGGCAGTGAAAGATGGCAAGAGCGAGAGGAGAGTACACTACAAGACTTGTAAGGAAGAAAAATGCCTCTGCCGCCATTTGGGCGTATTTGGGTCCAGATGATAAAACAGAGCCTGACAACAAAGCAGAGGCCATTCGTCTCGGAAAGCTGCCACCGACGAAGCCAACACATTACGCTGCTCCTGTGCTCCAATTTAAGAGCTGCATCAAAAGAAAATAGAGCCGAAATATATTATACAGCACTGAATAATGTTTTCTGATCATTTATACCTTTCAGATTACGAGATGGGTGAAATATCAGAAACAGTGTGATGCGGTGCAATTCTGCACCACTTATATAATAACCACGTTGTTAAATTAATATTTGCCTGATAATGTCAATCCAAAGCAAGCCTTTTTAGCACTGTAAAAGCATGATATTGGATTTTACTGATATCTAATGAAGTCACCAGTCCATTATCTAAAGCACATATCCTCATTAGGGCACTGGCGGAGCTAGAGGGAGGCCGGGGTGGCACGTGCCCCTGGCTCAAATGTGATTGGACCCCGCAGCGCCAAATGATTGACATATCACTGCACGTCTTGCATTGCAGCCTGCCAGCATTTTTATCAATCAGACGCTTACTAATTATGCCCTTCCTGCACAGTAGCTGGCGCTATTTACCACAAAATGTTGAAATCCACCTCAATTAGAGTCTGGAGAAGAAGAATCTCCCGAGTCCAATGTTCAGATAGATTGTTTTAGACGGACATCAATAAGTTAACGTTGTTTTGCACAAGCTAAATATAAAAGCATGAGCTGAATGGCAAACAGAAACGTGAAACAGGAAGCAGAACTACGGAGCGGTCTTCCAAATTAAAAGCATTGATTTCAAAATAAGATATTTAAACATCACACACAAAACAGCTTGAAGAATACTTAACACTTAGTATATATATATATATATATATATGCCCTAACTTTTTTTTGTCTAGAATTGGGGGATTAAATAACATTAATAAATTTATGTGGCTGTAAATATATTAGTATAAGGAACTTTTTTTTTCATATGGTGTGTGGAAAAACGAAATAAGGGGACAAAATGTGATTTGTTCCTTGTACATTGTTAATAAATAGCACATTATGTGCAAAAATCCCCTACATGCTTAATATGTATTTCAACATTTAGAGACTACAATTGAAATTTATTATGTAACGAATTATTTGGCATAATCTTTGGATACCCCGAAGCGTTGTTTTTATCAATATCAGAAGGCGGCCATTTTGCCACTTGCTCTAAGGTCAAAATGACGCCACAGTTGCTCAGGTGTCTGGTAACAACCAATCACAGCTCAGCTTCAGAAAACAGGTGAGCTATGATTGGTTGTTGCCTGAGCCCTGAGCAACTGTGATGTCATCTTCAGTCGACAGCTAGTGGCAAAATGGCTGCCTCCTGAAACAGATAAATACGACTGGATTTTGCTGCATAACTCATATTCCAGAAATGTAATATTAATCAGAATGTCATGTTTAGACTAGTGAGGTCAAATAGAACATATTATTGTCAAGAAATGTTTAAGGTTGACTTCCCCTTTAAGTATGTTCTTTTTAAAAACAAGATATTATTGTTCATTTTAGATGACGCCACAGTAAAGCATCTCACTGAGGGGCAAAAGTTTGCAACGCTAGGCAATGTTGATTTCGCGCCAGCGTTTGTTCAAGTTCGCAAATGTTCGCCAGACATTCACCTAGCCTAGCCTAGCGTCTCGGTGGGTTTTTGGGTTGCAAGGAAATTCTGCACATGTTCAAAATTTCCTTGTGACAAGAAGAACCTAGGCGAATGTCGGCGAACGTTGAACGCCAACACTCGCAAACATTCACCCCTCAGTAAGATACGGACCTAAGCTAAAAGACAAATACTAGCTTTACTCATCAAAAGCAGAACCGCCAAAAGGAGAAACAACAATGCTAAAAAATAAGTAACGGGTGTTAACGTTATTGCTAAACTAAATCCATTAGATTCCTTTAATCTGTTTCCCCACATGAAAACAGCCACTTTAGTCGTTTACAGTACGTCCACAAAGCTAACAAATGGCTTGCGGAGGTACACACTCTTGTTAAGAAATCGATTTACAACACTTTCCATTCAACACAGAAGCGCTGAAATGCTTTAATGAAGTCTGAATAAAATATGTATGTGTGCAAGTATGATGTACAACTCTGTAATGTAGTGTTTTACAAAGATGCAAATATTACATCCACGGCCCGCAAAGAGACATGAAGCAACTCTGCGGACATCTTTAATCTACAGTTTAAACTGTGAAGAATTTGATGATACTCCTCAGCCTTAAAGTATCAGCGTAATAATGTGGCTGGATTTCAATGAGCCTCGCTTGTTATTTTTCCTCAGAAAATCCACTGACCAAAGTAGTGGATTATATACCGCCAGGCAATGCAAAGCAGCTACTTTACAGTGTCGCATTAGATATTTAACCGCAGAACAAGCCGAGATATGCACAGTTGAAAATGTATTTTCCGCATGCACTTTCAATTTAAGTGAGCAAGACTAAGCTGCCAAATGCGCTCCGTTTGCCGTATTGCTTGGAGTTGTCAGCAAATGTGAACAATTTGGCCATGTGGTGCCATCGCGATGTTGGCCTCACCTCCGCTGATACTCGAACCAAATGGTACAACTGAGGCCACATGGGAGGGGGTAAAGAAAATTCAGTTTCTTAGCAAGGAGTGGAAAAAGAGGAAGCAGATGTAGATGAAATTGACGGTGAATTTAATTGAATGACCACTTTTTGCTGCGTCAAATAACATAAGCAAGTAGACAAAAAGACGGAGGGTGTTTTTGCAATGACATTGTGTCGTACGGTGAAGCAATGTGAATTCCTTCATTAGGGCCTTTTCCGCTAAGCCCCCAATTAGTAGAGTTTTCGGAACAATCTGAGACTGTTCGCCGAGGTCTCCTCTGAGAAACAAAGAGCAGTTTAGACCCAATTAAACCAAAGGCTTGCTGGTGACCTGGGGCCTGGCTACAGTACTAAGAGTCTTTGGCGGTCCGGCCGGCACATGGCAAAACAACTCAAGTCAGAAAAAAAAAAATGAAACAAATAAATCCTCTGAATCACATTTCTCACGTTTGAAAAGCATGACAATGCTTGGAAGGGGCTGATATTGCGTTAATGCAAAAATAATGACTAAAACCATAATGGAACTATTCAGGAGAAAAACACATTTCACAATGTTGTGTTGAAGAAAGAAATCAGTATTTTACTCACGGTGACCTTAAACAAACCGCAATGATTATTCAAGCTGACAACTAAACACACAAGGGTGACTCATCAAATAAGAGCGACGACACTCACATCAAAAATATGAATCCATTTTAAATAGTCACTTTTTCTTTTTAAAAACAAAAAGGGTTTGTTTACCTTTACTAGTGTCGCCTTCCTAAACACGTCCTTTTTGTCTTTAAAAAAAAACTGACTGTACGAATTACAAGATAAGATTAACTTTTTTTAACCATTGTAAATAGGCATGTGATAATTTAATGAACTCATCATTTAAAGTTCAAATTGTTATACGGAATGATTGGTGATTAACTGTTAAAGCAGGAGTGCAATACTTGGATGCAACCAACAGAGACAGTTTGTGGAATGGAGAAGAGCAACATGACAGGAATTATGGAAAGTTGAGCTACACACACGCAAAATTCCAGATTATTCTTGACATAAACATTCAAATTTCCTTGGGATTTTTTGGGCATCAAAATTTAATATCTAAAACGATATTTAGGGCATGTTGACATGAGGCAATTTGTACTGGACAACTACTGTTTTAAAAAAAAAACAGATGAACATATTGTTAGTTTTCCCAATTGACAATTCCGAGTTCACGTCATAAGTCAAAATGGCAAACTTACTCAGTGCAATGACGCGCTCCACTCATTAAAAAGCATTAGACTTTGGATCCTTGTATTTTTTGATTTGTGAGGATTATTTTGATTTCTAAATGTAATTAAATGTCGTTTGACTACTATAACAATCTACCTGTTTTGTATGCTAGTCACAGGCAAAAGCAATACAATTTGTTTTCACCGAGTGAAGTAAGCATTTGCATTGCGGAATCAGAAACGGCCGGATGTTCCAAATTGTCAATTGTTGGTTTTCCCATTAGTCAAAGAAGTATTGTGGGATTTGTCAGCTTGTTGCAAGCTAACTTGTTGGTGGTTGCAGGCTACATTCAAGGTGGCAATTGAGCTAGGTTTCGTCGGGTGCGACAACATGACTTCAAAGGTTTTTGGTTGGACGATGAATCTCATAAAATCCAGCTTGTGATTTAGAACAGACAAGCCTTCAAAGACCTCCAGAATTTAATGATAGATCACACGCAAATGCTAATTTGTTTGAGAAGAGCTTTGTATTCAAGAAAAAGTTGAATGACGAGGTAACTGTGTGCTAGAAACAACAAATTCCCTTTTTCAGCTGAATGGAATCGAACCAATCAGCCTTTTTCCTCTGCCACCACACCGTGAGGTGTGCGTGAGTAGGATTGGGGGATTTTTAATGGTTTCCAGAAGTTGTTCCAGACTGTGAAGGTGTGCAAGGTCAGTTGTGGGAGGAAGGGAGGGGGCTGTTTTAGTCTGTAGATGACAACAAAAGTCATACTGGTTTTCATGGAAAGTATTATTTGACCTATCGAAATTCTCAGTGGACAAGACATTTTAGACCAGCGTATGTGATTGGAGTGAAGAAAAGATGGCCTTCCACAAATACACCATACCAAAGCCCAAAACCTGTCATTTAAAGCAGTGGTTCTCAAATGTATGGGGGTCAGTATAGAAATGTTTCCAAGGGCCCCCTCCATTCTCAACTAACGTGTCATATCTTGCCTATTTTTGAGAAAGTCGTTGAATGTTACAAAAACAAATTCATACTTTTTAGAGGGGAAAAATTTTAGTTGATTGGATTTTTCCAGGATAAAATCAGAATATTGTGATAAAGTCCAAGCTTAACGAAATAATTCAGTTATATAAATCATATTTGTGCAGGCATGTCAGATTTATGAGATGCTACAATTACGACAAGGCTTTTAATTGGTTCAAAACTAAGGTAGGAAGGAGTCATTGTTTTATTAAGTTTGTTTTATAAGCTAGTCGACGCCCATATGTACGTGTCAATAATAAGTCAACTTTGTGGACCTCCAAGTTACGACTCGCAGACCCAAAACGGGTCCGGGGACCCCAGTTTGAGAACCACTGGTATCTATCCGTAAAAAGCTATAAAACGGAGGTAGAAAGAAGTAGTCGAAAGAAGTAGTCGAAAGAAACGCCTTTATCAGCATTTCAAGAAGGTTTAAACAAAGACCTCAAATTGAAAGAAAAAAATGGTCGAAAAGCAATTCATTGCTAATTATCTTTGCGGACCCCCAAGCTAGGGCTCACAGTCTACTAAGGTCTGGGGTCCCCAGTTTGAGACCACTGATTTCAAGACACGCCACCACTCGCTGGCATTAAAAATGTACACATCTGTGATACATTAAGTGCTACCTTAAAAATCAAGCGCTCCCGGGGCCTGTGCCATCATTTTCTCAATTAATGTCAGCGTGAACGTGTCTCCTCTCGCAGAGGAAGGCTGACTGTGACACTGCAATATTCACATGTGGCCCAAACAAAAGACCCATTTTAATTGTTGCATCAACCTGGGGCAAGCAGTGGAGCACACCGAGTTCAGGACAAACAAAACAAAGCAGCAGGTGATAGGGAATGCGTTTCAAGACCGCTTACCATCAACAGCCCTGGATGGCGAGACGACTTCGGAGCTGTGCAACATTCCCAAGACGAGCAATCCTGCTGCCAGCACGTTGGCCGCGGTGCGCAACATTGTTGTGGTCTATCCGGAGGGAATATTAGTCATCAATCGCCTCTTGGAGCTGTCACGCTGGTTGCTTGCAGACAGGCGAGAAGATGCTCCTCGCCGGGCATCCACCGCCGCTGCGCGCGGTGAGTGTCAAGGCTCAAGGCTTCCGGCTCGGTCTTCTCCCAGCCAGCCCGGGGCTGCCTCGGGGCTCCCCGGATGCATGGACAGCCCGGCCACCCTTACGAAGGCTAGCGGTTTCGGCTAGCCTGGATTTTGGAGCTCGAGCTGGAGCTGGTGGTCGTGCGACTCGTCCAGGGGGGTCGGGTGTGCTCTTCGGAGGCGAGTGGAGTGCGTCAGGAAGCTGGTGGAAGGTTGAGCTCACTTCGCCCGGTCGCCTCTGCCGCCGCTGGCCACAGATTGACCAGCTAGAGGCTCCAAGCGATGATGAGTGACGTCGGCTGGCCCTCCTCCTCTTCATCCTCCTCCTCCCCAAGCACACGACACCTCCATCGTGTTCAATGAGGCTCTTCTTCGTGTATTGTTGTAATTGTATATCGCATATGTTATCGTAGGGGAGGAACATTTACGATAATTTCACGGAAAGTTTCCGGGATGAAGCATAAATAGAAACGCAAACGAATGTCAAATAAAACAATTAAAATACATATAATTTTCACGGATTTGTGCCGGAACTTTGTAAAACTTGAAAATATTTGAATGAGCAATCAATTCCTTCATTGAACAACAAAAATATGAATGTTGCGTTAAATATGAATTCATCCCCCGCCCCCACCCTGCCCGTTCAGAAAACTATAAGTTCCTCAAGCAGCAAATTAGTAGACCAGTACATCCATATGATCAGAAAATTCATTGACTATTTTGCTAAAATATCATTTACTTCCTGCAAGTTTCTGATTCAGAGCCTAAATCAAATGTGGTAAATAATTTACATTAGTTTTATTTAATTACCTACAGTTCCTAACTTCCCGAATTTTGCAACCTGTGCACTAAAATTATTATTATTATTATTATTCATACTTTTTATCCTTCCCTGTTCTCAACCAATTTCTAATTTGCAGTGTCAAAATGTTCAGTTTATTCAAATCAAGCCAGATTGGGAATTATTTTACCCATAGTTCTACATTTTGCATGAAAAAAAGTTTCCCATTGAAATGAATGCAGACATTATCCAAATTTAGCTCACTCTTCCATATTTATGTACTTATTCAACTGATTCCAACCATTATAACATCAAAATGTGCAGCACATTTGTAACATATTAGAAAGTATTGGTCACAGTACATTCCCACTAATCCACATTTTCCATGACAAAATCCCCAAATCAATACATGTGTTTTATATTTTGGCCTCCTTTCCTCGTTGCACATTTCTCAACCAGTCCAAACCAATCAGATTATTCGGATTATATTAGACTTCATCATTTTTTTTTAAATTTTCCAAATCTCAAATTCATCCATCAATCCATCCATTTTCTGAACCGCTTATTCCTCAGGGTCAAATTCTCAAATTCAGTGTTTCAACATTTCAATTAATTCCGTGGCAACTGAGTTGAGCATCAGCTATTCACCATTTGCACGTAACATAAAGTGCATTCTCTAGTTACATACAGTACAGGCTTCAAATAAGTACAAATAAAGATTCAAGACTATTGTCGTGTGTGTGTGAGTTGACCTGAGTTGAGTTGCAGTCGCGACAGATTATGATGATGATTGATGACAATGCTGGACTAGCCATCTGGTATACAAGGCAGATGCCCGGTCGGCCAATAGAGTGCCATTTAATTATAATTTGCCTCCATTTTACCTTAAATGACCAGTTCACAATTTAAAGGGAGCAGCCCATTAATCCATTTGCACAATAGACAGCAAACTGAACCAATCAACATCAGTGGCAGAAGGGGGTCAGGAGTCGGGTCAAAGTCAAAATGCCAGGGCTGATTTTTTGGGGTGTGCCATCTCTGATTGGTGGTGATTTAGGAGTCTATAGTCTTGCAAAAAAATCTATCTATCTATCTATCTATCTATCTATCTATCTATCTATCTATCTATCTATCTATCTATCTATCTATCTATCTATCTATCTATCTATCTATCTATCTATCTATCTATCTATCTATCTATCCATCCATCCATCCATCCATCCATCCATCCATCCATCCATCCATCCATCCATCTATCTATCTATCTATCTATCTATCTATCTATCTATCTATCTATCTATCTATCCATCCATCCATCCATCCATCCATCCATCCATCCATCCATCCATCTATCTATCTCTACAAATTTTGAAATCGTGTTAATACAAACTTGTTTAAATTTTATTTAGATACAGTTCACACGTGCACATAAGCGCAAGAGCTGTGAAAAGCTACCCAACAGTGACATCTACAGGTTTTGCAATGTCAATGTTGAGGGGAACAAAGAGTTCTTTGTGTGAGGAGGAAGGAGAGACCGGGGGGGAAATACTGTAACTCGCCACCAAAATGACTGTTTGGTCTTCAGCCCACCACTTTACCGTGGCCAACTATTCTATCACACAAAGAGAAATGACTAGTTTATGCAGACATTTGCACTTTCTCGTCACATTCTTGACTTTTTTAAGCACTTCTTATTTTAGCACTTTCATTGGTGCTTGCAAATGTGGTCATTGCCAGATGTTTTTGCCCAATCTGACCATACTCTTACAGAAATGCAGTGGAAAAGGCAGAAAAGCTACATTTACGCATTGTACGATGGGAACATACTGATCAAATAAAATAAATCTCAAGATATACTTTTTGGTTCTATCTTGCTTTAAACTCCCTCCATTTTAGTTATCTAGTTCCTTTGTGTTGAGCGCACCGACCGCATCATATTTCACCAAAGGCCAATGTCAAAATCAATTAATAATCAACAAAAGTAGTTAGTTTACAGTAGGCTCTCTGCTTTTGTCACAATCACAGTGCTGTACCGGTTATACACTGCCCTTTTTACAAGGATTTTTGTCTTTTAACCCGAACCACGACAGTCAATATTTTTAAGGGTTCATCACAATTCACCAGCAGATGGAAGCAAAACTCAAGCCATGTTGAATGAGAGCAACTCGGAAGTCAACAGAATACATATTAGGAGTATTCTAGTCTATCAGTCTTTGTTACTGAAACTGTAAAACCAGTTGTATGCCCGCCCACCATTCAAGAAGTGTTTAAAAAAAAAAAAAAAAAAAAAAAACTTTTCTCCATTTGGTGAGTTAAAAAAAAATCGTGAACTTATTTTCATAGAAGCAGAGTGATGGTGAAAGAAAAAAACTAAAACAAATAAAAGTCTAGAATACATAAAGAATTTAACAACTGCAAAACCTTTAAAGAAGAGATATCTTTGTGAATGTAAACATTATAGAGGATTTACAACAGCGAACAAAATACTGGGGATATTTAAGAACAGCCAAGACACACTAGACATCTAAAATACCTCCAATGTTATGGAAACACATTCTTTGGACAGATGAAAGAGGAAGGTATGGTGAATGAAAAGAACAGCTCATGTGCCAAAGCCTCCCATTACGTGTCGAACATTGTGGACAGCATGCCAAAAAAAAAAATACGTTTTTTTTTTAAACTCTCCCATGTGCTGGAGTCAGATTCTTAGGACAGATGGAAACCATGAATAATAATAATAATGATGATAATAATAATAATAATAAATGTCACCTTTCATCATAACATTCTGCTCAGAAAAGATAGTACAGAGTGAGTGTGCTTACTCATGTGTTCCATTTGGGTCTATGCCAAGGATGAAGTACATGCAAAAGGGAGGGCGAGACCAGCATACCGTCATGTTTGGCCCAGTCACTAACTTTATATGGTAAAATTGGACAAGATAAAGTGGGTTGTTAAGAATTCTATCGAGCGTGTGGATTTAATTGTTGATTAATCGTGTATTGAAGGAATTCAGGATTAATGAAGCGACTACACTCGCAGCACTTATTTTCTGTTAAAAGAAGTAGAACATGTAAAGTGTTATGTGAAGTTTAGTAACTAAATGACACTTGCATAGAAACAGACGTTCGAGAAGAAGATAATGTTCTTTTTAGTAATCGACTTCAAATGATTAATCAAAGAAAGCTTCAAATTCCTCCCCCTACTTCAACATACCATTAAACGCCTCTTCTCATTCATCTGTGAGCTAATTTATCTTTCATGAGAAGCTGCAGTGTATTGATTTGTGCCTCTGCAGCATCATGTTGTAACATGATACTTTTATCTGAGGGGAATCGCTCGGTGCCCTTTTCCGCATCCCATACAAATACTGCAGTCTGAACATGATGCAGTTTTCCCCCGCTCCAAGAGAAAAAAAAAACTGTTTGTTATTCACACTTACATTTATGCCATATAGAATGACAGAGTTTTGTTTTTCAGAGAGAATATGAAGGAGAATTTATGTTACGATCACTAACACTGCTAGTATTCAATTAGCAAAGTTGAGTTATATACTGACATCTTTAGCGCAGAAGTGGAGTATTCCCATTGGGAAATCACAGTCAGGGAAAAGTGTTCATGTTGACTTGTTAGTATTGCTAGAAATGAGCTTGGGGCCTGCTCTACTGGGCCACCCTTCCTGGATAAGAAAGCGAAAAAAAAACATTCGTCTGGCTTATGTCATGACTGGGGCAAGTATTTCATCTGTCATCCATGATGCACCTCCACCCACTTTGCTGCAACTGTGACACAAGCCAGGAACACGCAGAGGACGGAGAAACACGTTGTTTTCTCCCCCCCCCGCAGCTTTATTGTCAACATATATGGTGTTGAAGAAAAGCGTATTTGCGGGAAAAGATCGATCCTGACATCCACTTTGTTCTTCCCCCCTCTACTAAGTGGAGCCAGCATATCTACAAGTGTGCCTGCTGTAAGCAAGCACATGCATAAATCTCTAAACGGCATCATGATTTGGAGCAACACCATCGCTCATGTTCTACACTCTCCTTTTCTCCCGCCCTTCCCTGCTCCTCCCCTCCTTTGCCTGCGAGCCAGATGGATTATCTCATCAATCAAAGTTCCTGGAATCACATCCTGTGTGTGCGCGTCCCACCGACGCAGCTACTCTCTCATGCACCGCAGCCATTTTGTAAGGAATGCAAACTAATGCTGGAAAAGGACTTTTTTACTATTCATACCTATCCATCTGCTCATTGTGAAGGGGGTGGGGGTGGGGGGGGGGGTCACACAGGAAACCGCTAATCTTACACCAGCACGAAAGTCTGCGCTTTGAATAGACTGCAATTTGAAGGTTTCTAGATTACAGCAGGAATGACTCAGATTGAAAAATAATCAGGAAAAGAAAGGAAGCAAGGTAGTTTGGAAAGGAGGAGGTGGAGCAAATACAGTAAAAAAACTCAAATGGCCCTAATGTAACTCCAAACTTTTTTTTTCTTCATCTTTTTGCCAACACTTATTCCAAATAGAGGGGCCTCCTCAACAAGGATGGTGCAGGGGAAACGATTGTTAGAAACAAAACAAAAAGAATATTCAGTACATTTGTTTGGGAGATTTTGTTGTGGGCAAATGAAAACAAGGTTGAACTTTTTGGCTATAATTCCAAAAGATTTATGGCTTTAAAAGAAAAGAAAAGAAAATAATAATAATAATAATAATAATAATGATGATGTAGCTCAACTTACGAAGAGTTTGATTTACGAACAACCACTAAAAACCCATTGTGCTTGTAAATTGAGGACTATCTGTAAGGGACTGTATGGTGTTCCACAAGGTTGAATTCTGGGGCCTCTGCTGTTTTCATTGTATATGCTGCCCCTGGATTCCATCCTAAGAAAATGGTGGTGGTTTTAAAGTGCTCTATAAATATAGAGTTGAGTTGAGTGAAGTTAAGCAATTCTAGTACCACACAACTAGTTACCTAGCAAAACAAAAGAAACACTCCCTTAAAAGGGAAGTCACCACCCCCCCCCCAAAAAAAAATCATCTTCCTTCTTCAGTCGACAACAAGTGGCAAAATGGCCGCCCCCTGTCCCTAAAAAGACAGTTACCACAAAGTATCCAGACGTTGTTTAACTCTTTGACTGCCAGACGTTTTCAGAAAAGGGATGCCGTCGGTGCCAGCCGATTTAAGCATTTTGACTGATCTTTCAAAGTCCACAGAAAATTTTGTGTTTGGACTATGGAAACACACATACTACCAAATGAAAGATTGAACTCTCATCTTTGTTTCTACCTTATTCCGTTTTTCAGTAATCAACAATAGAAAATGGTTAGTTTCACCCAAATGCTCTGTTTTGAAACAAAAAACGGAGAAATCAAGCTTTTTGTGAAACGATGTTATTTCATGCACTCTAGTGAATTCTACACTTCTTTTTGTCCATGAATGATGCCACAAACACCTAAACAGTGCTTTACTTCTGTAAAACACTACCACCAACAATGAAAAAGTGTTTTTTTGATAGCAAAATACGTTTATTTACATTCAACAGTGTAACAATTTGACAAAACAATTTGGCAAACTATTTACAAATGTGTGCAACTGTGGTACTAATGTGGTTCAAATACAGTTTTTCTTTTTGTAACACTCCCCTGCGTGCAAGTGGACGCAGCAGGATTTGCACAACAGATTAGTTTTACTGCGATGGCCCCTTAGCGTGTAGACGCTACACTTTCTTGCTGGCTTTTTTTTCCGGGGAATAGCAAGTATATACTGCAGTGTGTGTTTGGCCATGTTGCCATCAAGTCTACTCTCAGGATCGTGATACGGTGACGTTACGGTGGTGTCACGTCTGGCTTCCTCATTGTCCTTCAGTTCCTATACCGGGTGGTTGATCCATCTTATCCGCTCCATTCATGGTGGCATCGTAGTCCATAACCAGTGTCTTCTCCGTGATCAGACTGTATCCACTCCTCCGATGAATATGCATTGGACTCGGGCCACTCTTCGTCGTCCGATTGAACGTCCGCCTGAGCAGAAGTGCTCGGTTGTGCTCCGCGTTTTCCGGCGTTAGCATCGGTGAGGCTTTATGACGTAATCATAGCCGCCGCGTCAACGCTTCCAACTTCGGCGTCAAACTCGGAGTCACCATCATCATCATCGTCGTCATCAATGTGCTCTTTAGCATTGGTCGATGCTTTTCGTCTTTGAAAAAAATGCTCAAGCGTGAGCTGCTTGCAACCGGTCGCAATTATGGCTTCCTCAGCCATTGTCCCCTCAACACTCTAGCTCCGCCTCACGTCTTCTACTGACGCCTACCCAATCTTGTCCAAAGAGAGTCATCGCTGCCATCTAGGGGCCAAAAATAGGCATTATACTAACTAGATCTGCTTGATACTTTCAGCAGAGCTGGCCAAGGCTTTCCTCCACCCGTTTCCCCCCCAAAAAAATACTTGGTGAACGGCTTTTAACGTCTTTGGCGCTCCTCCGTAGGATTTTACTAAACGTTATTTAACGTTTTTGGCAGTCAAAGAGTTAAAGTCAGCGACAAATAATATAATCTCAGAGGATCTCTACTATTTGAAAAAACAAAAATATGTACAATTGTCAAAAGTCACTGTGTGTCAGTAAAAGGTTTCAATCTGTGGAAAAACTGTCCTGAAAGTATCAAAACCTGTAGGTCATTAAGTATGATGAAAAAAAACTTTGTAAGGATAGTATGATAATGAGCCATACTGTGGAACGATAATCACAGATTTATTTACCAGGTTAATGAAGTTGATGTGTGTTGAATGTTTGCTATTCTTTTCCATTGTTCATGGTTTCATTTTCCTATTGGATGATTTGTGTTCTAAACCGCATTGTTGTGCTCTGTATTATTATTTTACTGCTGTTGGAATGAGCAGGGCAGATGGTCATCCTCTGAGCCCGGTCTGCCTGAGGTTTCTTCCTACAATTACCACTGTTGCCGTTGTGCTTGCTCAGAGGGTACGTGCAAGGTTAGACCTCGCTGTGGAGCGCCTTGTGGCCACTTGTTTTGATTTGGTGCTACAGTATATAAAATGTACGGTTATTGAATTTTTGATTATTGATTATTTTTCTTCTATTTTGTAGTGCGAGAGGCGTAGGCATAGAAATGAAAAGCTTTTGCTTCCGACTACACACTTTCGGTTGTATATTTATGTACGGAATTTTGTTCGACTATGTTGAATTTTTCATTTGCCAATGAACCAAATAAATGTTTTCATTCATTCATTCATTCAACTCTTATTCCACAAATGTAATATTAATCAGAATGTCATGTTTAGACTAGTCAGGTCACATATAACGTCAAATTATCAAGTAATGTTTAAAACCCTGGAGAACCCACGGGGTCAAATTTGGCCCCTATAAATTCTGCTACTCAAATAACAGACCTTTTATTTTTATTTTATTTTTTACAAATTTAACTTCAAAAGTCCAGAGTGGGCAGCACGGTGGCTGACTGGTTAGCACGTCCGCCTCCCAGTGCAGAGGACGTGAGATCGAGTCCGGGCTTCGGCCTTCCTGGGTGGAGTTTGCATGTTCCCCCCGTGCTTGCGTGGGTTTCACCGGGTACTCTGGTTTCCTCCCACATTCCAAAGACATGCATGGCAGGTTAATTGAACACTCCAAATTGTCAATAGGTGTGATTGTGAGTATGGTTGTTCGTCTCTGTGTGCCCTGTGATTGGCTGGCAACCAGTTAGGGTGTACCCTGCCTACTGCCCGAAGCCAGCTGGGATAGGCTCCAGCACCCCCGCGACCCTAGTGAGGAAAAGCGGTCAAGAAAATGGATGGATGGAAGTCCAGAGTGCCACTTCTGACCCCTGCATGGGGCCATCTAGTGGATGAATATTGCACTTACATGAGCCAGAGTGGTGGTGACAAGATGGCTGGCAACATGCTGTTTTGTTGAGCTGGAAATCAATCCAAACAAAACCCTCTTCTCAGCAAACCATCAGATGGTAAAATTGTGTTTTTTTTTGTTAATCTATTTCATATCATGTTACAGAATGCCTAGGAGTATGTTTTATATATATATTTAGATAAATTAGCAACTCTGAGCTAGTTTAAAAAAAGGGTTAAAATTGAAAAAACATATATTTTGGTGTTCAGTGAACTTATAGCAGTCATTTAATGTATAATTCATAATTTTCCAAAGAAGAAAAGGGTTCATGGGTTCTCCAGGGTTAATGTTGACGTCCACTTGAGCCGCATGGAGACTGAGAATACAAGAACACAACTTGTTGAATTTAAGGCAGAAGAAAAAAAAACATTTATTTCTCAATAAAGAAGTGTTGGTGCATGTACAGAGGCAACTGCTGGGGTTGTATACCTCCACCAAGGTTAAGAACCCCTGCTACATGCGGAGGCAGAAGATAACTTTATGTAAGCGGTGGAAGGAAATTAGCATTGTCAGCCTCTCGACGTGTCCTTTCAGGATTAGTTTTGTTTTCGTGGGGTTGGAAAGTCAAATATGTCCTTTGTCTTAATGAGACAAGAATAGCAACGTCGGAAATGTCAGCGTAGCAGTTCAAAGATCTTGACCCCCACTCCCATTTGGTCAAGGGAGGAAGCTTCGCCATGTTTCCCTGTTGCGCTCTTGTCACCCCCCCCCCCCCTCCTCTTCTTCCTTGAAGCCAGCAATTATGCAGCGGGATATGCTGATAACACCTAAAGAATTCCAGGCATGCACAAACAGCCCATCCCCCATCCGCTTTGGCTTCTCTCTCTCTCTCTCTCTCTCCCCTTTGCCTGCCCTTGCAACACCCCCCCCCCCCTTTTCTTTCTGCTTTCTCAAATCCACTGCTCATGTTACTCCCAGTTAGACTAAATAGTCCACTTCAGAGATTTCTTGAAAGTCAAAAGGATAATTTTGAGGAAAGTTGGCTTTTTTTCTTGTGGGGAAGTGAATTGTCACGGTCTGCATAAAATACAATAAGGGAGGATTAGTCTGCCGAATAATAAGGCTTAAGAAGGCAAACACAGGATAAAATGTGTTTATTGAGCAATGAGCATTACCAATGGGAACAGCTGGAGCTCACTTTTTGCAAAATGTAGCCATGATTGGATGTTTTTCTTTTTAAAATAAGGCCTCAGTCTTGCCATTTTCCCAGACAATTGAAGAAGAAAGGAGATTGTTGTCACGTACTAAACAGCCAGGACTTACCAGAAATTCCTGCATGTTGTCAATATTGCCAAATTTCTTCTTTTTTTTCTTCTTTTTTTCTTTTTTGTATGTGCATGTGCGGGTGTATGTGTGTGCATGCGTGTAAGTGTGTACTCATTAATTCACCTAAAACCTATTCAAAATCCCATACCGTTCACCTAAACCGAATACTTCAGAATCCAGCTAGAGTCGTGAGGTTGTCAGGAGACCCGAGGAAGGATCAAAGAAAAGAAAGGAAAGTGAAATCCAGCACCGACCAGACATCACCTACTACCCACCGGGTTACCAACCAGAATCTCTCACCAACCCCAGAAACATCAAAATTCCAACAGACCTCAAGAGCCAATTTTCTTCTTGGTTTCCTTCAGTTTTGGAGGAACGTCTGTTCTTGGCAATATCACTACTGTGTTAGTATTTTTTTCCTACCTTTCTTCTGACATACCTTAGAACAATGAAATGCTGCTGAAGAAGATCTCTGGCTTGTGCCGTACAAAAATGTCGGGGGGGGGGGGGCATTAGAACATCTTATCTTTATTTAGGTTTAATCAGAGGGACTTAAAATGGTGGCAGTTGTAGGATGACTCCCACTTAACATGAGTTTGAATGTGATTGGTTAATTCTGAGCTACAGTCCCAATTATTAGAGGGTGTGCACACTTGTGCAACCACTATCTGAATTGTTTACTGAATATTTATTTCCCCTCTCTTTTGTTATGTTATTTTTTTTTTAATGGTTTAGCTTGGTCTCATTTTTTTTTGTATTACATAAAGCTAGCATTTGAACAGGGGTGTGTAGACTTTTTAAATATTTAGTTTACATGGTGAGTTGTACTTTTTTAGGTCATCTGTCTACTGCAACGTTACTCTAGTATATAATAATGTCCATGTGCTGTTTATATTCAGCTCATTCCATGCACTACCCTTATACTATTACCCATTAATGAAATCAACAACAAAAAAATCACATTAGAAAAAGACTGCATGTATGTTAACTTAAAATGTGAGATTATGATGGAATTTCCTCTCATACTTTTACGAACACACACGTGCATATACTGTACATACACGTGTACATAAGATGTGTACTATTCTCCTTCTACAAGTTCACCAAACCATCCCAAACTTCCTCTTTCACACTCACCTTCCAAAACACATTCCAAACACAGGGAAGGCTTGAGTGATTGTCTGAGTGTGTGTGTGTGTGTGCGTGTGTGTGTGGTCTGGTGGGCAGACATGTAACCCGACTACCCTGGTGCGAAGCCAGCACATCCATCACTTTATCGGTGTACTGCTGGCACATATCTTCATCGCGCCATACTTAGTTCATGGGAGACGCAAATTGCACCTCTCCATTGATTCAACCACACATGTTTCTCATTAAAATGCAACTTCATTTAAATATTAAGATATCTTGAAACAAAAGCAGATGTTTGGCATTTGGAACAGTTTCGGGTACTTCGTCTTGCATCTTTCAGGTGGGAGGGAATGAACTTTGTGGTCTTTTTTATGATTAATTATACTTTATGTATTACCATTTACTTGATGTTCTGTTTTTTTTTCTTGTTTAGATTAGATCTGAATGTATTTTATTGCATCGTCAGTGCTGTTTTTTTTTTTTTTTTGTACATTTACAGTATGTGTGTTAATACCGCTGCTGTACATTTTAACTTTAGTCACGATTGGTGACAGATTTGCTCTGCGGCCACAACAATTCAATAATGTGGACATATTTTGTCTGCTCGTTTGAAGTTATTAGATGAAATTATTTTCTTATATATATATATATATATATATATATATATATATATATATATATATATATATATATATATATATATATATATATATATATATATATATATATATATATATATATTTTTTTTTTTTTTTTTGCAAATGAAAATCAAACTTCTATTATGTATGCATAAAGGATAAGGCTGGGTTTTAAAAAATCTGATAATCAATGTCGAATCGATTTTACTTTTTGAGCCTGATATAGATTCATAAAACCATGAATCGACTAACCCCCCCCCCCCCTTCCTAAATTTATGAGGAAATAAAATTTTAAAGGCCAAATTGTTTTTGTATCTTACTGTTTCTTGAAATTTACTGTGAACATAAATCTAAAAGTATTTTCTTACATTTATGGACTTACTGCACTTAAAGACAATTCAGAATCTTTTAAAGGTACAAGTATAGGTATTTACAATTATTGAACGTGTTACTTTCATTAATAAACTAAAAAATTCTACCAGTTACTGCCTCCGCAAAATTTAATTTGCAATCTAATGTTTGTAGAGGTTTTATCATATGTTTTTGATATTTGAGAATAATTGATGTTCCAAAATTAATCAATATCGGATTGAATGGAAGTGAATCGGATAGAATCAAATAAATAAATAAAAAAACTACAAATTTGAATCGAACTGAACTCTTGTGAATCGAAATTAGTCAATACCCAGGTGATATATTTAATTAAATATGGTTAATAATTAACACAATAAAAAACACAGGTAACCCGTCATAAAAAAAAATGTGGATTTTAAAAAACATATTTAAAGGGTTAGTTGGTTCACTTTTACTTTATTTATTTTTTTTTTTTTTATTACAGTGTTGAACGTCATTATTATACTCATTAGTGTTCCTCAAGGCGCAATCCAACTCCCACTCGCATGAATGCTATGTACTGCACACAACACACAGAGCCTGCAGATCTGGGGCGGTGGGGACTTGCTCAAGGGCACCTTGACAGTAGTAGTAGGGTTTTTGTTGTTGTTAGTAGTAGTAGTGGCCTCTGACTCTGAAGCCCAAATCTAAATCCTTACAGACTGAGCTCGCTACCGCCGGCGCCGCTTGTATAATAGTTAAGAATGTTAAAATGTGTCTTAAAAGAAGGCTTTACATTATTTATGATGATTTGGCAGTTCAAGCCTGGAACAAATGAATTCCTGTGGCAAACACAAGTTTATAGTAGAACAAGTTAACCCGCACCTCAGAATGATTTGTGTTTTACTTTGGAAGTGAAATGATATGCACTTTTCGGGAAAAGTCCAAAAAAAAAAAAAAAAAAAAATAATAGTTCCCCTCAATTTCCTTTCATTCACAGACCATTGAAGTCCGCTTTCTTTCATGCTCTTTCCACTCATTTGACCTTGAACCCCAACTTGACAGTTTCACCAGCCACACATGAACTTGCTGACCCCTTTCACGCCAGTTTTACTCGATTTACATGCGCACACACACAAGCTAACCCTCCCTCCCACCCAAACAACAGTCCACTTTGATCAGCAAGGTTCACACCCACAAAATTGACGCTTTGTGTGGCCTTTCCTCTCTCTGCATTTGCTTTTGTCCTTGAGTTTGATGCTAAGTTGAAAGTGCGTTGCCTTTCGATCAGATCGATTGGATTACAGAGTTCAAATTTGAATTCATTTCAACTAGCACAATAAAATGATTTCAAACAAGCAAAACTATTCGTCTTTATCCCAACGGCAATAAGTATGAATTCCCGGACCAGTTTGGAGGGGGTGTGGTTACATAGCAACGAGCCTGTTGATGTGCAAACAATGTTGATGTCAAAGAGGCCGGTTATGCTTGACTTACTTATAGGTTGTGCTTAGTGCGACAATGTCACTGGTGTGATCCAGAGCGCACGGATGCAGGAACAGCTCACGCGCACACACGCACACACGCACACACGCACACACGCACACACGCACATCCTGCTGGATTGAAAGAATCATGAGCCAACAAAACTGCTTTGCGCTGCAAAAAATGTACAAATGCTCATCAAACATTGCATTTTTTCCCTTAAACTGTTCGTGGCAGTGGTGCAGGGTGTGGACACGGAAATGTGCTCATCAGCAGATTGGGTAGGGACATGCAGTCAATGGGCTCTTTATGAAAGCTGTAAATCGGCGGTATGGAATGGGTAAGATGCTTTACGAGTGAGGTTTCGTAAAAGCGGGACTGGTTGTTTCTTCATTATGCAAATGTTCTGCATCAAACTTAAGGTGCGAAACAGGCTGCAAGGTTTAGCGTCAAGTCTCAGTTCCTCGTGTGTCATATTCGTGATGTCTTGAAACATGCTACGATTCGAAGTAAATGGCACGTATGATTATTTTAAAAGTGGGTATTGCGATTCTTCGCAATGCCGTGAATTAATTACCTTGTGGTGATTCATTTGAATGCCACTGCATTTTAGGCCTCGGGTTTCAGTCGCCATCTGCCCAGGGATTCATCTCCCGGCCAATCTGGAGCAACGGGAGAAAGTGAAAAGACATTTAAATATAGAAGTAAAAGTATATCCGAGGATCTCTGACAAAAACAAGCTTGAATGCGACGGGAAAGGTGACTTCAGGACATTCGCGCGCCAACGCTAAGGCTTTTTGGTTGAGGACCGTGTGTGTGTGCTTGCACATGTGCGTATGTGTGTCTGGTGTTTAACAACCTTTCTCTGTGACCTTCACAGGAAACTACAGGGCATCATTAGAGTTGGCACCAGATGTACTCACCCCACCACATTTCACCCCCAAAAACTCTCTTTGCAGATTTTTTTTTTCAGGGTAAATGTGCATTGGGAGTGTAAAAATATAACACAATTAAATGATCATGCTAATGGAAAAAAAACTGTAAGCTTAAGTATTTTTACAAGTTCCAAAACCTCCAACTCAACTCAACAAACAGCAGTAAAAAAAAAAAGAGGCTTCAAGTTGTTTATTGTCACTCCTAGTTGAAGTTTACCAACATAAAACAAAGAAAATGACTAGGGATGCATGACTACGATACCACTTTTTTTCAGGCTGATACTCTTGAGTAGCCACCAATAACGATACCAAATACCGATACCACTACTACATAAAATTCCCCCAAAAATGACAGATAATTTTAATGAAAGACCTACTGTATATATTCCAATACCGTATAGTATTTACCCCCAAATTCTTCTTCAAAATTTCCTGATCGTAAAACGAAAAGGGTGGCGAATACCGATACCTTTGAATAAGGCTGGTATCAGCACCGATACCTGGCACCGATACTCGCCCATCCCTAAAAATTACGCTTTGCGTATTAGCCTTTCAGTCGGCTCGGTTAATGCTAACAATTACCCTGTATGTTGCGGTTCTATAACTCATTGAGCAACGGATTGAACACAAATAGTAATATAACAGTACTCTTCTTTATCATCCTCAAAGAACGAGTAATATTGAGTTGAAATGTCTCAATGAACAGTAAATCTGTCTCTCTGTCTTAAACTGCCTCCAGGTAGCCAATGTGGAAACACGTACCATAAAGAGCAGCACAATTGCTATTCAATTGATGCAGTGTGACAAACACGGTTTAATTATTTAAAATTCAACATTACTCTATTTTGTCCGTATAAAAATACACAGTACCACTTTTGGGAGAGAAAATGGTGAAATAGAGTAATGGCATTTCCATTCATTTTAATGGGAATAGATAATTTGGGATACGAGTGGTTTGAGTTATGAGTGTGTGGGGGGAGGGGAATTCACTTGTATTTCAAGGCACCACTGTAATAGAAATATCCAATGTGGGGCCATATTATCACCTGTATAAAACTTTTAAACTGTACAGGTTATTTTTAAATAGAATGTTAACACTTAGTGGTTATTCAACATGTGTAGAATAATTTACATAATTCCGCCCCATGCCGAATTCCTCCACCCATGACTTGGCTGCTATGCTGGCTAAATATACATTTTCAAGCGGTAGACAGACTAGACAGAAAACGATCATATCAAAACCAAAAGGTACGCAGAGGTGCTGTGTTAGCACACATCAGCTGTTAGCAGCTAACAGTGCTAGCTTAAGATCATCGAATAATTGCTGCCTCCATGAGTGAAAATGATGGGAGCTTTTTTCTTTGAACTAAAATAAGGCGGTGTAAGTTGTTAATCATTTGGGTATTTTGAAGGTGAATAATTTTCCCTCACAAAACTTCCGGTCAGTATTCAAATGTTCTAGTCTAGGCTAGTCTTATCACCAAAAAGCCACAAAAAGTGAGGGGAAAAAATGGTTTACACATTGACTCTACCACACATGTAATAGATTTCGAGCTCCCATGAGGTGTCTCACTGTTTCACACTTGTTGCGTCTTGTGTGAAAATCCTTTGTATCCAATTTGTGCTGCATAATTTATCGCTAAGAGAAGTAGGAAGGGCAGCTGGTTCACTTAAGGTGACAGGAGACGGAATCACATGAGTGACCTTTGACTATCAATTGCTCTCATTCATTGCACAAGAATTTGGATGCCAAGTTACATCACCGTCCTGCTTCCCTGACACACTAACATGCACATTTGATTTTCAGTTGAACATAATGAATAAACAAGGAGAAATGTCCGAGCAAAAGCAAGCAGTGCTACCTGGGGAGGGAGGTTCGGCGCCGAGAGGCACATTGACAGTAGTTTGGAATGTCTGTGAGCTCCCACTGGTCTAAAAACAATCGATAATCTGATTAATATTGCATTTGTGGAACATGAATAAAGTAGCAAAATATACCTGTTTTCATCCATCTCAGAGGGCGGCCATTTTGTCACTTTCTGTCAACTCATTGAATACCAGTCATTTTCATTGGAGCAACCCCCTTCAATACCAGCCGTTTTACTGGATTTGGACTGATCTTGCAAGGG
Source organism: Vanacampus margaritifer (assembly GCF_051991255.1). Classification (NCBI taxonomy): domain Eukaryota; kingdom Metazoa; phylum Chordata; class Actinopteri; order Syngnathiformes; family Syngnathidae; genus Vanacampus; species Vanacampus margaritifer. The sequence goes on from NC_135439.1 coordinate 13,481,744, forward strand.
CCACAGAATATTGGTTTCTAGGGGTGTGAACCTGGCGATTCGATTCGTATCACGATTCATAGGTCACGATTCGATTCCGATTAATCCGAATACGAATCTACCCCGCGGATCATCGCTCGACGGTTGCTCGTTGCGTTTGCTCGACGAACGAAGCGCCATTCCTTGACGTGCAGCAACAACTCGATCGCCGCCGTTATGCTTTGATGAGCTGATGAGGATGCTTTTTTTTTTTTAAAGCTAAAAAGCAATCCTGCAGGGTTAACTGACGACACTCCCAGTCCCAATCTACACTTCCTGCTTCTCTTCTTCTACAACAGGATCCTTGCGTGATACTGGCTGATCTTATATTTGCTGCCAACTGCTGCTTTTAAATAACATTGCAGTCAAGCCTAATCCTTCAGTCAGAAGCTGTGTCAGATTCTCCTCTACACTCTTGCATGAAAAAACACATATAACATAAAAATACGTCATATGTATTGAGAGTTAAAATGGCATCACAGTTGCTTAGGGCTCATGTAACGACCAATCACGGCTCACTTATTTTATAGTTTGGTCATGTGAAATTCACAGGCTGAGCCATGATTGGTTGTTACCTGAGCAACTGTGATGTAATTTTGAGTTGACAGCAAGTGACAAAATGGCAGCACCCAAGGTGCTTTATTCATTCTCTAAAAACAATAATAATCAGAATACCGTGTTTAGACTAGTGAGGCCGCGTAGAACATATTAATGTAAAGAAAATTTTGGGGTTGGCATTGTAGTAAATAATTATAATTTTTTAGGACCAATTAAAGGAACTTGGTTAATTTCCCTTTGGCCCACCTGAGGATGATCTCTAGCCCACAAGTCCAGGTCACAATGGTTGGGAAATGCTGCCTCAAATGTTGTTTTTGTGAAAACACGCAATGAGCGAAGCCAATTCGAAGTAATCCCACCATGAGCGACAGGGTACCACCTGGAGCCGTTCGAAGGACACCCCTGGGAGCTCCACTGCCCTCCCCTTCCCGAGCTCGGCCCTCCCCTGCCCTCCTCTCCCCTCCTCCGGCCGTGTCCCGTAGCAGCAGCACCACTCGCAGTCTAGCAGCGGGACTCCAGGCACTCACTTCCCCAGCTGCTGACGTCAGCTGGCAGCCTGGGCAGTGCTCGCCGCTCCGGACATAGCGCCGAGAAAAATGCTGCTCTCCGTACCGCCAAGGGCAGGAATCAACCCGTACAGCGGCTTTAACAGCAGAAACAGCAAAAAGGTAAAAGTCTCTGTCGCTTTTCCACCATTTTGACTCGACTTCACCTCGCGCGGGGCAACACGCCCGCCCGCGCGCGTCGCCGCGGTGAGGTTGGTGACAGTGGGCTGCAGTGTCCTTGAGAGGCCACTTGAATTGAACTTTTACACTTCGGCGGACCGCGGACAGCTTTCACATTCGTCCGGACCAGGCTGGGTCCGAACCGCTCGGTCGCGAGGTGGCGTTTAATGACGGCCGTCACGAGCTTTGTGTGTCGTATGTCGTATGTATGTGGCTCGCGCCGGAGGGCAACACGGGCGGGATGTGGACGAGGATTTTTACGGACTCTTGTGGGGGGGGGGGGGGGGGGGGGAGTCTCCGGCGCAGAGCAACTTGTGCGCGGACGCCGTGGCTGGATGCGTGCGTGAAAGTGGGAGCAGAAGCGCGAGTTTGAGAAGACACGATCACGAACGAATGCTCCTCTTTTCGCTTTCTTTCAAACGAATGTTTGAAACCGGTTAAGTTGGCAAACTTTGTTTTTCGTGTGTATTTTCCTTATGGAAGTGGAATATGCCCCACCCCTTGGGGGGAAAAAAACCCCCACACGGTGACTGCTTTATTCCCAGAATTGTGAATTCTGTGGATTGTGTTTACATTTTGACATTTTGAGACGCCCACTGCTTAAAACATTCAACAGCAGTCACGACTTAAGTGTTGAAACGTAATTGAAACCCGAGCTGTTTGGGTTTGATTGATTCTTGTGTAGTCTTTGTATTATTTCCCTTTATTTTAGGCTGCCCTGTCTCCCATCCATAAATATGGGGGGGGGGGGGGGTATTTTCCCTCATTATGCATGTACCTTGCTCACATTTTGAGCTAAAACATGTATAGTGACATTTTGTCTTCCTGCGATAGAGGCCAACGCCTGGCTCTCATGTCAACATTTGTGTCTGCATAAGCATTAGGTTTCAATTGTCTGCTTTATATGATAGGTACACACACACACGCACACAAAAATATTTATATAACATACACAGGGCTTGACTAGCACAGATAATCGGCCCTGGCATCTTGACCTAGGCCCGCCGGCCCAGCCCGATTCCTGACCACCCTTGGCTACCGTGTTGATTGGTTCAGTTTGCTTTCTATATTGTAAACTGATTAAATGTCTGCTCCCTCCAAATTGAGGGCTGGTCTCTTGGGGTAGAATGGAGGAAAAAAATCATTGAACAGCACCACATAAGACACCGGCCCACCGGGAATCTGCCTTGTACGCCAGATGGCCAGTCCAGCCCTGACTGTACATATACTGCATATTAGTCTCACAATGAGACTTGTTAACTCTTCCAGTCTTCCTTCCATAAATGATCAAAGTGGATTATTTTCAGATGTTCATTGTCTCTCGTTAAAAATAGCTGCTTTGTTGCAGAACCCATTGAACAACGGGGTCATTTTCTAGCCAAGTAACTTTGCACAGTTTCCTTCTTGTAAGCCTGCTTGTGTTCATGTATGAACCGAATGAATGCAGGTCTTATTGCTCAAATCACATCTTTTGATCATACTGTATATTAATTGTGTACTGTAGTTGTTTCACATGAGTTTTTAGTGATGTTATCAGAGTACAGAGTACATCAGGCCCAAAATGATCCGCATGCGCTGAAGATGTCTGCCCTGACGTCAATAGTTTAAAGCATGTTAAATGCATCTGTCGGAGTGAGACGCTCACAAGTTACCAGAGTGGGATATATTTTTTTTTTAAGTCAAATGCACTTTAAAAGCTGAACACACACAGAATCACGACGTTGTAATAAATAAAAAGCAAACCATCCTCACAGACAGCACACTGCATAGTCAAGTCAGAACTTCGACTATTACAAAAAGGTACCTCCACTTAAGTTTTTTTTTTTTTTGCCTTATGCTGTGAACAAAAATTGGAGTTGAAAGCACGAGATGGTGGCACCGATCTTCACAGCAAGCAGCAATTTGGCATATAGTGAACAATTCCTCAAAAAAGTTCTCACTTGAAGTGGTTTGTTGACACTCACAGTTTAATTCTTTGCACATTCTTTTTAATGATTGTATTACGCCGGTACCATAAATATTCATTTCAGTAGAGAAAGATGATTTGAGATCATCATACAAGTGTGGCCACAAAAAATAATCTTGTAAGTGAACTTTTTGAAAAGCAACAATAAAATACAACACTGTCAAACGAATTATGGCATGTTACTTGAAAGCAATGTGAGCATGAATGAAATAAGAAATTAATCAAATGAAGCTTTATTTGAACCACATAGTCCCTGTTCAAGCAAGTATTTTTTTCTCCCCCATTTTAAATGTTCAACAAGTCTTTCCTCATGTGGAGTTGTAAAGGTGAGGGACGACGACCTCGACAAAATATTTGTGGCATCAAAGGACATAACTTTCCAACACGTCGAGAAATCACTGCTTTTGCAGCATATAAAGTAAATTAGCATGCCTTTGGCGATGTTCAGCTGATCACCTGCCGGAAGGTGAAAACGGCTCCTCTGATGTCACTTTTTTTTGAGAAAGTAGTCGGAAGAGGAGGTAGAAGAGTCAGTGGATATGACGACCAAATCGCTAAGATGGGAACACTGATTCTACTGTTGTGAACTTCTCTGTTCACAGCGATTTGGTTAGCTTGCGGCTAGTGCACATTAGCTTTTGCTGTGGGAAAGAAAAAAAATAAATCGCCATGACAAATACATCGAATAAAATCGATAAATCACCTTTCATAGTGGGAAGAAGAGCAACCATTATTTTATTATGATATTTCGTGAAGGAATGGCTGCCAGCTTTGTTTAGAACCAGATGTGGTGGGATCACACACGTTTTAGCCAAAATGTTAGGATATCAAGGCAGACTTTTGATGACATTTGTCAGCGCATTTCCTCAAGACTCGTACGGCAAGACAAAATGCCTCATCTCTAAGTTTGTGCGTTGGAATCGGGCTGTACTGACTGGAGTAAGTCCTTCTTGATGGAGAGGTTTGATGAATGCGACACGGCCAATCAGACTGCGGTCACATCTCTAAACATCACATCTCGAGGTCTACATACTATAAGAAAGTGGCCTGGGACCAAATTAATAAAATTCAGATGTTCTTTACAGTCAGTCTGCCATGATAAAAATCCGTTACATATGGCATAGAAAATAAATAAAATCTGAATTGGGGCGCCTTTACCTAAAGTGGGGCAATATCAGTGGGAATAATTTCTTTGGCATTTGAACTAACATTGACTCAGACAGCAGAAAGCAATGCTGAAATTGAGTAATTAAAGTATACTTTAGGTTAATTGTTAATTTGGACGGCGTATCTGAAACGGGACAGTTAAAAAAGCAGAACACACTTTTCAAAACAGATGCTCTTGACGCACGTGCTTTTACGGAAAACACTGTATGAAAGGGGCCGCAATTCGTCGTCATAGATAAGAGTGTGTGTAAACAATCAAAGTGCTGTTATGCGGACTCACTTTGAAGATAGCATTGCGTAATCTCTGTCACTTTGTCATCCTCGGGTCATGTTTGATATGTTTACAACTAGTGTAGTATGCATTTGTGTCTGTGGAAGATGTCATGGAAGAAGCGGAGTATCACTCTTTTTCAAGTAGTACTCTGGAATTGTGTATGTTGATGTTCATCAGGGTTTCTCACTTTGAATACAAGTTGATGTAGCCAATGTTGATGTTATGGTAGTGCATGTTTGAGACTTTGAACAAAGGACGCAACAGCGTAAATACCCCAGGCACGCATGCAACGTGACACAGAAAATAGAAAAGGTTATATGAATATTTTGTTTCTTCTACACATTACGGGACTCCTTGGGCATATAAATGTCAGCGTCTATTGTATATACAACATGAATTAGAAAGTATCTACTTGTATATTAGGATGCAGCAGGGTACTAATGTAGGCTGTAATGTGTATGATCCAGCGCATAACAATGAGTATGCATTAAGACAGTGTTTCCCAACCGTTATTGTGCCAAGGCGCCCATTTTACATAAGATAAATCTCACGGTACACCACCAAACAAAACTAATGATCTCATCTCAATTCAAATTGACTTACTCAGGAAGCCATGACTTATTCTGTTGTAGAATTGGAAACGGGTGGATACACAGGTTTATTGTGATTTCTAAAGGAAGAGGATTTCATTGTTTTATCTTTCCCTAGTAGAAGCAAAAGTATATTTGTCATTAGTACAGTCAATAATAATTTCCGGAAAAATTTGGTGAGGGTGGATAATTTCCTGTAAGGATGTTCGATACCACTTTTTGTACCACCAAGTACTGATACCACTAGTATAAAAACAATGACAGGTCATTTTAAAGAAACACCTATATACCCTAATATAGCATTTTTCCATAAAATCACATGAAATTAATGGGAATTTTCAATTTTTCTAATTTCTAGTTCCCGATAGCGGCCGCCATTGCTAGTATCGATACCTTAAAATAAGGCCAGGTATCAGATTCTTAGTATCGGTACTCACACATCCTGATTTCCTGATAATCCTGCAAAGTAGCAATATGTACAGCCTCAGTCAATGGTTGTATAGTTTATAGTGAAGATACATTTTCAATTTAAAGTTCGTGATAGGCGAATGTATCAAGAAATTGACACCATTTTATAGCAGGCCAACAGAGTTCTACACGAGGCCACTATGTGACTGTGTCGGGCCACCAGAAGTTCACTTGACACTCAGCTGACCGCATTATGACGTTTTTTTCTTGATCTAAATCATTTTGGATGGCTGAAATGATCATTTCATTTGGGAAGAGTTATTTGATAGGGTTAGGGTTACATGTGTAGGATTGCACACTCCTTAATAAATGAACATTTTAAATGTTCAACAATTTAACATCATAAAACAAGCCGTCCTACTGCATGGGTCCATACGTCTGACGTTCAGTGCAAATGACTCTGCGATTGCTTTCTTGTCATATGGAACAGAATAGGAAAATGGTTCCACTCATGCTACATGTTTGTTACCACTAATTGAAGTCACTAATGGCTTTTTTTTTTTTAATAGTCACGAAAAGGCCTCAGAACAGTCTGGTCTGATTAACATAAACACAATTGAAAGGTTATTTGTCAGACCCTTGTTACGTCTTTCTGATGTATTCTATTATCTTCAGACAAATCCCAAACATTCAGAAGAGGCAACAAATAGAAAATTGGAGCACTTGTTAAAATCTCTCAACCTTCTTTGGCCTACTTAGTGGAGAAAAGGTTCACCAAAAGGTCAGGCGACTGTGTAAATGCCCCCCCCCCCCTCCCACCGCCTTCTTAGAGTTTCGCTGTGTTGCTCACATTGTGCCATATCGGAGTCGCACGATTACACAAAATAAATGTCTGAACACAAAATAAACACAGAGAGGGGTGAGAAAAGCTCTTTGTGTGGGGGCGGCGATTACAGAGCCCGGCAGCTCCAAGGTGTTTGGTTTCTGCTGCGTGGAAAGCCGCTGGCTCCTCCCCTGGCTCAGCACCTCATTTCCTCCTTCGAATAAATAGAATTAATGTTCTCAAATTAAATTTGGTCATTTTCCATGTAAGGCTTCCTGAGAGGAAAAATAACAGGAGACGGCCTGTCGCCTCTCAAGGTATCATGGGTCTCGCTTCGGGCCTCGTCGAATGGCTTGTTTATGTTCTTTTTCAGTCAGACGTTCATTCTCATCTCGTCGTGAGCTCATCGGAAAAAAATGTCAATGCCTATTACGGTGACTTAATTGTCCAGATGAGCCCACAGACACTCGACAGCATCACAATACTACCAGGGACTAAATCCAGTAATAAAACGGAATAGGCGTAACTAAAAAAAGAGATTCAGCACACGCAGCAGAGCCTTTAACTTTTAACTTTGAAAAGGCTCACTGAGTAATTTTACTACAGCCTGCCTCCTCCTGCCTTGTACTCCACCCTGTAATGACTGAAGTCCTTTTCATCTATGCACCCCTTTTTTTTTGCATGTGTGCCATTTTAATTTAATGACGACTTTTAACAAGTAAAATACCTTGTACATTTATTGTACTTCTCTGAACTGAAGCACGTTAACCTTGTTTATTTGGATCAAGACAAATATTTATTATTTAGCAAACTCCTAGCGTACAGTGAACACTTGCCGCTTCTTTGTTTGCGCTTCTCTAGTCACAAATTTGCCTATTTGAATGCATTTTTCTGGGGAACCTAACAAATCAAGCACATTTTTGAAAGACGCACTAATTCATGTTTTGTTGTATTTTTTCTGTAACGGCGCAAGAAGCCGCTGAAGCCCTTGCTCTTAAGAAAGTAGTAATTGGTTGTTATAAGTCTGGAACTAATACAAATAATGTTGCTTTGGCTTTCTCTCAACCCGAGAATCATTTTGAAATATCTTAAATTTTTCCTTTTGGACTAAAGAGGAGGTGTATTATTACTTAAAACACAAAAAATGTCTCACAAAAAGATGCCAGGATGGAAGTTTTTGAAAACGATATATAGCCTTATTATTTCCACCTAGCACTAAAAATAGTAGTCTGTGTGGAAGACAAGCTTATGCATGTTTGGGTATGCACTTGTATGGTGCGGTAGAAGAAGTACACCGTGTGCGTATAGCACTTATCTAGTCAAGTACGTCCAGGAGTCCCATTACTAATTAAAGTCTTAATTCACGTTACATATACACTGAGGGTATTCAAAAGCGAGTTTTGTCGGATCAGCGTGAATATTACACTCAAACTGAATACGTATGCGTAGGATGTTGATGAGAAAGGTGTTTAGTTAAGTTAAGTTAAGTGTGATTGATGGTGACGTCTGTCTGCAGTGTCGTAAAGGTCCTTTATGTCTGTTCAAGGAAATGTGTCAGTCAAAACGAAACTTCCAGAAATCTGAGAGGTGATGCATCACACTAAAGCTTACAGCTGATCGGTATGAACATTTTATACAAGTGTTCAAAATGATCTTAGTTGTCAGGATTATTATGGTATTGCTAAAAGAAATGTAAAGCACAGAAACAGATACTGGTACATCCAGTGAAAACAATACAAAAAGTTTGATTTTGAATACCCCCAAAATATATACTCATCCAGGTGTTAGCTTTCCGTCTCAAGGCTTCAGACTTGTAGTCCACGTGTTCCTGACTTTGGACTAATATAGGGGCTGAAGTCAGGGCTATCTGAATTTGACCATTTACACCCTAAAGCAGAGGTGGGCGATCTCGGTCCTCGAGGGCCGGAGTCCTGCAGGTTTTGGAGGTTTCTCACTTCCAACACAAGCTGATTCCAATCAACAGGATCGTTATCAGGCTTATGCGGAGCTTGCTGATGAGCTGATCATATATCAGCTGTGTCGGAGAAGGGCAACATGCAAAACCTGCAGGACTCCGGCCATCCATGCCCGCATCTGCTCTACAACCAACACCACTGTCAAAACCATCCGTGTTGAGACTGAAAATGACTGAAAATGCTAATATGCATGCTGGGCCAATACTACACACGAGCGCCAATTGCTTGTGCCCTTACCAAAAAGTAGTATAAATTAAGTACATAATATAGAGTATACCTAAGTTTATTATTTGAGTGTACTTATTCTTGTACTAAAAGTAAACTTTAAGTAAACTCCTTGGGGCTAAATTGGAACATTTTAGTACACTTAAAAGTTTACTTAAGTATATTATAAGGGATATGAAAAAGTATACTTAAGCATAATTTATAGTATATTTAAGTACACTAATAAGTACACTTTGTGGTACACTTATGTCCACAGTTTAATTTACAGCAAAAAGCCCAGTGATAAATTGACTGGGATCGAAGCAGCAAACCCCAGTACTAAAGGTAGCGATCCTTAACCTCTAGGCTATCCAGCCACATAAGCTTTAGGGCTTTATAAATAAATGTAACGTATAATTGTGGTTCCTTAGCAAGTGCCTTCTAAGCATATAATACAGCAGGGGTGCCCAAGTTTGGACCTCGAGAGCCTCTATCCACCATGTTTTCCATGTTTCTCTCCACTAACACACCTGATTCACGATAAGGATCGTTGTCAGGCTTCTGCAAAGCTTGCTGATTAGCTGATAATTAGATTCAGCTGCACTGCAGGAGGGAAACATGGAAAACAGGCTGGATAGGAGCTCTCGAGGACCGGACTTGGGCACCCCTGTACTACAGTATGTAAACTTTTAGTATATGTTTGAGTATATTTACAAGTACACTTAACATTTACTTGGTGCAGTATACTTCCAATAAGTACAAGGAAAGTAAACCTAATTTTGAGTATACTTCAAGCATACTTATATATACTTCTTTTTGGTAAGGGTCATGCCGACTCCGTGCCATTTTGTAAAACTGGACTCTGCGTACATTTGGGTTGAGAATTGGAGTTATTGGTCTCATGTGCCTTAGTCACAGTAAATATAGAGTTGCTTGATAAGCTAATAAGCTAAGCTACGTTCTGTCTTCAAGTCCTCAAAAATAAGCATTTTGGGGTAGGAGATTTGACATTTTCAAAACGCTGTAGTTCTATTAAGAAGCAGCCAAACTCCTTTCTATTCTTAGTTACATTTGGCCCTATTTAAACAATGCTATATCATCATCTGTTTTAAATATTTAGTATTTGACCGAACCCATTCTCTACTGTACACATATTTGATCTTGTCAGATGCTCCAGATGTACCCACTGACGTCTTGGTGAGTGCATATTCATGTAGAGGGGGTAGCTATCAGCTATCTAGTCCATCCTGGATCAAATTTCAAAAGGGCACACAGGGGCTGTTTGTGCACTCGGAGCAGAAATGCTTCCTCTCTTTGTCTGTGAGACGTTTAGTCAGAGTCAAAAAGGCAGACTGAACAGCTGTTCAACACTATTGTCAGCACCAGTCACTCGGATAACCAGCACCCAAAACACAGCCTTTGCCATTTAGTGTGCAAATCTGTGCCACAAGGATGTGTTTCACAGTCAATATGTTTTATAGTATATTTTCCAACAAAGGGATTATAGCCGATTTGCCTGTCATCCAACACATTTTCAACACAGAATTAAGAAATTTCTGAAGAATAATATACACAGGGATGTGATTTGACCAAAGTGAAATTATCTGAAAATTTAGCCGGGGGTCTGGGGGCCGCTGGCACCCAGCTAGGTCCAGGGCAGTGCCCTGGTGGGGGGACAAGGGGGGCGAAACCCCCCGGAGCTCATGGGTTTTCCGTGTTTTTAAGTACTTTCAATGCACTCACATGACAAAGAAATAGACAAAACAACAGCATAAATTTTCAATGTATATTGAACTATCCCATATAAAATGGCAGTTTTAGTCAACTCAAAATCAGTCACATTCAAAAACATTGGACTGCCTTTGCTTTTAAAAACTATCACTGAGAATATCATCATATCTAACTAATGTGATTACTAAGTTAACACATAAATAATGTTGAAGAGTTCAAATTTCATGAACAAATAATTGTATCATGACCAAATGAAAAGTAACTCATATTAGAGCATACAACAAATGTCTTTGTTATAGCAGAAGATGTTATCTGTCGGAGTCATGTGCATACACAACGAACTACAAAAAAAAAAAAAAAAAAAATCTGATTTTTTTTTTTGGGGGGGGGGGGGAGATAAAAAAAAAAAGCGGAATTCCGCGAATTAGCGGAAAAATCACATCCCTGTATACATTATTAGTGATGGACAACATAATAGTTATAGCCAAGGTCAAAGCACAACATGGTTATTTTTTTCTAGTGTTTTTATCTTTGGGTTTTGGTAAAGCACTTTGTTACCTTTAAGGGACCCCAAGAGCTTTAATAACACCATCTCCTCAATTACCTGCTTGTGCTTTCGGGGGCATGGGTGGTCTGAGGCTTGAACCGGCAACCACTGGGTTACGATTGAACCACTCTACCACCTGAGCAAAGCTGCACGAGCTAATCCTCGGAATTGCCATACTATCAAAAAGACAGTTTTTCATGAAATTAGAGAAAGAAAAGAAAAACGGTAGCTTGCTTGTTTTGAATTTTTGTCATACTTCCCAGACATGAATTGCATTCAAGGGCGCCAATCTATTTGTTGTCAAGCTAGTTTTGATGCTTTAAATTGGTTAATATAGTGTAAATATAACCAAGTCGATTGGGAAGGACCATTAGTTTCTATTTGTGGGGAAAAAATATATATAATTTGACCATATTTGGACATAGGAGGTTTCCTCCGGACAGCGACAATATGTTTCTTAAACAACTTCTCAGATTTGCATTATTACTATTATTATTAAAATCTTGGAAAATATCTTATATTTGTTTTAAATTGTAACAAAAACTTCAAGATAATCAGCATGTCCTAAAAAGTAAAAAAAAAAAAAAAAAACTTAAAGTAAATAAAGTCAAAAATTTCAAAATAAGTGTAAGTTTAACATTTCACTTATCTTTGTTTTAATTCCAAACAAAAAGTGCAGAGAATTACTATAGGTCAGCTGCAAGCATCTCTAATAAAGTTAACTGAAAAACAAATAGTTCCCTGAAGTTAACAGCCTTAAATTGATCTCTTTCCGGTCATCACATTATTGTTGTAATTTTTAAAAGGCAGATGTCGATATTTGTCAAAATGCCAAATATTTGCGCCGATAATCGGTCTGTCCCTAATCCACATCCTCATACATGTGAGCTGGCATTTATCCCAGTTGACTTTGAGTGCTGTATACTCTCGACTGGTCGCCACTCAATCAGTATAAACAAACAACCAATCGCATTCACATTCATCCCCGTGGACGATTCATTCAACCTAACATGGAATGCGTGAGGAATCAAGAGACAAGAGAAAAGAACCCCTCCACTGCGAATCAGACCTGCTAAGATGGAGATAGTCAGTCACTGTGCTAATTGTAATAGAGACAATAGAGACTTCAAACTCGATGCAAACATTGTTTTGCAACCCGTTCCGCCTCATATTAATTGTATGCTTTTTGCCTCACATGTCCTGCATGATCCTGCACAATGATGGGCACGTCTGTGACAAAAATACTTTTGGATTGCTCAAGTGTGCCCGCTTGAATCAGCTGCAATCGTGGTCATGCAGCACATCATAACTTGGTCCTTTTTTAGTACAACCAAGCCTTTAAGCCAGAAGCACGGCACACTGACTGACTGCCAACAGCTCTTAATGTCCTGAAATGGGTGGAGAGGGATTAAGCGTAGCTCACCTGTATCGTCTGCACATTGAAAAGAAATCAATTTCAATATCTGCGTCCTTGGTTCTGCATCGGTACTTTAAAAGACAGGATGCATATTAAGTATTAACAATAGGAAATATCTGACATAAAAGTTTGATGTCTGCTGGGCTACTTTGAATTTTTAGCGCGACTCAAGTTTCACCTTTGTCCCCCCTGGCCCGACTACAGGTATGTGTATCTATTTCTCGGTCTAACATGTCAGATGTTTTGGACCCGTCCCAAATGCGTCCGCCCGCTGCATGATCCAGCCGAGGTGAGCAGGCAGAGGCGGGGGCTAGACGAGGGGGGGGGGGGGAGTTGTCGAAAGTTGTGTGGCGATGATGCCAGACGTTGGTGTGCCTCTCACACTCTGTTAGATCTCCAGCAGGGCTGTGGGCCAGTGCCTTTGTGGGCGTATACGTTTCAAAGCTCCCTAGCTTGTGCCACCCGAAACGGCTTGAAAGCTAACACGTGCCTGTGCATCTGTGCGTCAAGGTGCCATCATAGCCGAAGAGACAGACAGACTGACGAGTGATATGTGTGCTGCATTGCCTATAAAAGTAGAAGGAGAGGGAGGAGCAGGATTTAGGAACCGGTCTTGATGTGCGTTCAGTGTCCCTGTCACCTGGTAGGAATGTGGAGTGCTTTGTACAAATTGCAGTGTGATAAGATCAAGAGGAGACGCACAGGATTTCCTGTCTTCGTCCTTAGTTTATAGCTTTATCGGAGACACATTCCATACAGAACACTCAGCTAATTTTAAAGCTTTATTTCGTATTGCCACATTCGTTTTCTTCTTTGGACAGGAAATGTGACTGGCAATTAAGAAAGGTGTGTGACGTTGATGATAATAATAGGCTATAAAGCCTCTTTCACAAACACAAACTAACTAGTATGTCTTGTAAGCAGAAGAAACTACGAACAAACGTCAAGATCATTCAGGCTCTAATAAATGTGTTAATATTCTGATATTATATTTAGTTAGTCATGCAAACTAATCATTAGTATTAAGTCAACCCATTTTTTTTATTTACAATAATATTTTCTTGCAGCGCCGCTAGTCTAAACACGGTATTATGATTACTATTGTGTTTGTGGAATATGAATTAAGCAGCAAAATCCTCCCTTTTATCCATCACAAGTGGCGGCTATTTTGCCACTTCCTGTCAATTAAAAATGACGGCACAGTTGCTCATGGCTCAGGTAATGACCAATCACAGTTCACCTGTTTCCTGAGTTTGGTCATGTGACGTTCGCCAGCCATGATTGGTGATTATCACTGGGATGCTATTTTCACACATTAGCAAGTGGCAACATGGCCGCCCTCTGAGATGGATAAAAGTGGGAGGATTTTGGATCAATAATTAAAAAAAAATATTAATAAATGCTAAAATATACTTTCACTGGAATCTGACGATGCCCCTGGAATCGAATACTTCAGAATAAAAAAAAGAAAAGAAAAAGTTATTCAAAACTTTTGAGTCTGAACTGCTGTCATGCATGAGATGATAATATGACTTGAGCATACCTCGAGAGCTCGTTTCATCGCCGGCATCAAAGGACTGCGTGTCCTTCTAGGCCCGCTGCACACTGAACGACAGGACCGGATGTGACTGAACTCAACAATCGTGAACCAATTCCAGTTGTGACTCCCCGCCACACACCTACCGACGTGCTCTAACGGAAAAACTGTGACCTATTTGCATATACTCCCTCCCTCTACAATGCGTAAAATAAACTGTGTGACAATTTTACTAGTTTGGCAGACAATCCTGGGTATGCCTGGTTACCTCAGCGTTCACATCTGGTTGCGTGAGCAATTAAGTCAGCACCCACTTTAGCACATGCAAATCGTTAGTAAGTTGGGCAAAGAGTGTTTTGTGTGTATCTGTTTTTTTTTTAAATGTTCTACAGTGTAGAGGTTCTATTGTATGTTGTTATAAAATTTTGCAGTCATTTAAATTAATTAGGATTTGCATGAGGCAGCAAGCTTACGTTGTCTAATAGGATAGACCACCGTGCATTTTAGGTCAAACAGGGGAAAAAAAGATTGTTTTAAGTTATTTTCTCAACTAAACTTGAGGTTGTTTTTTTTTAAATCAGAAATGAATTTAGTGGGAAATTAGACCAGGGATTTGCTAACTAAGATGGGGTGTTATTTCTGGTATTGTCAAAACATTTTAGATACTTTTGTGGGCGTGAGAACAATCAAAGTATTTTAGGCGATGCAAAGCAAAAAGAAAAGGTCGGGAAATTACGGAGGGAAAATGCAGAAGCTCACGAATAGCATATTTTGTAATGTAGCATTCCTGCAACTTTACTCCAAGGTCCTCCTTGTGACAGGCTATAAATCCATGCATCAGCATGTACGTCAGTCAGCTGGTCACTTTCCTTCCTGGGGAGAAGACAAGCAGTCCCCTCAGGATAAAGAAGCCATGACACACAAAGGCGGGAAAACTCTGCAACAGCTTGGAATCCAGGAAATTCTGAGGGTCGAGCCAGGGTCAACTGGAGAAGCCCCACGGGGAAGTGAAGTGAAACTAATAAAAAGGGTGGACATTGAAACAAGCTGGGCAGTGCTGAAGTAAAAGCTTTATCACCGGACACTACATTAGGTACACTACTGCAATGAGATCTATGAGCTGTCCAGTGGATTAAAAATTCTGCCTTTACAAAGATCATAATATTTTGATCCCGCCCAAAGGTATGAAGTTTGCACTAAGATAAAGGAAATGGTTTTATTTATGGAAATTATCTTGCCTTTTTATCTTTAGCTGGATCCTAAAAATATGCACTAGATATTTTGAGTTACTTTGCTATGAAACTGCGGCAGAGGAAGATAAGACATAACAATTCTGCTGACTGAACAGGGACATTTTGTCTTCAATGTCATTATAAGAGAAAACTATTATCACAATTTGGGTCATCTAACTTTTTTTTTAAAGGTTGCTTTAATTATAAACCTAAATTATATATATAAAAAAGTCAATTGAAAAGATTTATATTCTATGTTAGTAACTTGATTGTCTTTGACAAAAAAAGACCTTTAATTTCAGAGCCATTTTGGATCCTTTTACCGTCCCCTTTTGAAAGATAGTGTTGAAAATATTCAAGTTTTTTTTTTTTTTTTTTTTTAGCTGTTGTGGGTAGCATATAAAGTCTGAATACAATTGTCTCTCTGTGTAGTATGATCTTTAGAGAAAGGTTCTGTTTTTTTTTTTTATCCTCCACCTTGCAGCTGGTTAAGTAAAGGTCGACAGGAGTGGTTGTCATCAAGGGGCACGGTGCCTTTCCGGATACTCTGATTAGCGTGATTGTTTGATGTGGCTGGTGTTACTGTTGTGCCGGCCTGCTGGGCTTTCCCCAAACAACGTCAATTTAATCAGTGACCCGTTCAGGTCTCTAATATGAACCCGTTGTTGCCACGTCGCCGCTGTTCAATTGGTCTCGCAAATGAGACGGGAGCCGCTCTGCGCCCAACTGCGAGACCAGTAGGATAGGACATCTATTCCTATTACTCACTTTAAAATGGTTAAACAAATGTGATAAAAGTCAGTTTGCCAATTGTAGTGAATCCTCGTGTTGCTATTTATTGCCTCAGTCATAAAAGTGCCAATTTATTCCTGGAGAGGCTTTTTTTTTTCTCACAGTTTGACAGGGATTATGAAACCTTGATCACCTCAAAATGGGTTTGGATGAATGGTTGCGCAATCTTTTGTGTGATTTCTCCATGGAGAGCCACAATGCATGATTCACTGCTTGTTGCGTAATATCCTGTTATATTGGTGAGTCATGACGAGTCGGCCGCCGTAGTTCATAACTGGCGACGTTAAAGTCAGTTGTGGTGGCACGTGTTGTTTGTTGGGAACGGCAAGAGGGATTGATCAGGCCATTACAGATGGTTGCATCGAAGTCTTACCGCAATGAATCCCTGGTGTGTGCTGTAACTTTTGCGCTCTTTATATTGTCTCCGTTTCGGCTCCCTCAAAGCTTCTTAGCCTAAAAGAGAGACAAGACCGTACTTGAAGTGCAATATTCCTCATGAAGATTTGATCAGAAATGAGAGAACGCAAGCAGCACAAAACAGTAATTGTGCTCTCGCCAAATGTTAGTCTTCGGTCTTCCCGTTGCTGCTTTTGCTATGCACCACAAGAAGAAGGAGTTATCCAACATGTTGCGAGCCTAAGAGGCCCCTTTTCCCCCTATATGGAGAAAGCAGCCAAGAGGCCCAACATTCCCCTCAGAAAGCATTATTGGTGAGTGTTGACACGGGCGCTGTGTGATATCATTTTTCACTGAAGAGAGTGCACATCTGTCTCCCGCAGATTTACTTTTTATCCCCTCATAAAAGCATGTTCCCTTGTTCTCACTTACAACAGCACTGCAGCTGCCCAAATAAATACAGTAGGTGGATGTGTTTCGAAAAATGAAAATCATCATTACGTTTCATTTTTGTGTTTGTTCAGACATTTCAAGATTCAGTTGCAACTAAGCAGTTTGGTACAGTAGGCTTTTTTTTTTTTTTTACGTCTCCATTGGAAAGCGTCCCAAAATATCCCAACAAGACCGTCCAACTTTTCAGTGCCCTTTTGTTGGCGTACGGTTTGGAGAAGAAAGGTTTGGTAAGCATGTGACATGACTAGCCAATTTTTTAAAAAGCCTTCTGACAGAATTCGAACCTACTTTTGAGTCACCCGTGTCTTTATATGATCATCATATGGTGATCCGATGGATTTCAGTTTTTAGCATTAGCATTTCTGTCCATAGACTCATCTTCATCAATGGGTTTGCATCAATTTCAAAGACACACTAACCAACATCTACAGGATGGAAGTGAAAAAGTAACGTCACAAACATACAGTGTGGGCAAGTCAAGTAACGGGGCCTTTAATAATGCTGTACGTCGATGGATACGGACGGAAAAACACTTGCTCTAAACAGGGGTACTTTTGACTTGTGAGCTAATCCCCCCTGTCCCGTCAACGCCGAAATAACGACACACGGGCTCTGCAGTGGTTTCCTCTGGGTAATTGGCTTTTTTTTCACGGTGCACAGAGCTATACAAAACAACAACAACAAGCAGAACCATTTCCACATTCTCACTCGCCCCTTCGGATTTCACGCTGCAGAATAACATCGCAGACCGCCACTGTCTGCTATGTCATCTCCGATGATCCCTTCTTAATAGATACAATTTAAACACACACATTTTTCGCATTTGTGCTTAATTTTCTTTTTTGTTATCCTTCGATTAGAGTGATGCTACTATTATTTCTCGTGCGTCCTTGAAAAGTCTTAAAAAGCACTGAATGCATGAATCTAAAAATAAGGCCTTAATTGACATTAAAATGCCTTAGATTCATCTTTTAAAAGTCTTTACAAATAATACGATAAGTGGGATTTTAACTAAATAGTCTAAAATCTCAAATAAATTAAAACAAACTCTAATAAATGAGCCTTTTGACAGTCTGCATTGTTAGCTGAGGCAATTTATTCCTACAGTTTGAGATTGAATGTAAAAACAACACTTCTGGATTTGTGTTGAATTGCGCAAACAACATTCTGAAAGTAGCACTGGTCAAGGACCAACCCAGATCAGTTGGTAAAGAAAAGAACAGTTTTTCTTTCCCCAATTTCCTCCAATTCTGACACTGGTTCTCTTCTCACAGCAGTCCTATGTGTCCTCCGGCCACCAGATGGCTCCCCCCAGTCCCAACAACAACAGTAGCAGCAACAGCAGCGGAGGAGGAGGCGGCGAACAGCTGAGTAAAACCAATCTGTACATCCGTGGCCTTCATCCGGGGACTACGGACCAAGACCTGGTGAAGCTCTGCCAGCCGTAAGTTTGAATAATTGACACTTTGAAGTGATCCGCAAAGTCTATATTTAATGTCTATTTGAGGACATTGGCTAGCTAGCTATTGGTCTTTGGTATGCACAATATTGTCTGGACTACAAAACTGCCAGTTTTAATCAATTATGCCTCTCCTGAGGGATTTTTTTTTAATGACCCAACAAACTACAAAAGTGATTGATGGTATATAAAGCAGATGTAGTAATTAATTAATTGCTATTCCAGATTAGTGAATGAATCTACTACTGGCTGGGCGAGTTTACTACAAATATTAATTCTTCATTATTTGAAAATGTATTGGTGAATTCTATACTTAGAACTTTGTGGTGACAGTTTTAGGAAGACCATGTTTGTTCCAGTACTAGTCTTCTAATGTGTCTACCCCTTTAGTTAATGTAAAATGGAAATACTCAATGAGATGAATCACAGAGCATGACAAAGTGTTTGTGTATGTTATACATCCCACTCTGCGATGCATTAGTGTTCCAGGTGCTTACCACTGAGCCAGTTGCAAGCTTACAGAAAGTTGAAGGTTAGATGAGGACAGGAGGCAACTGTCTGTACCCTTCTCTGGCCCCCTGCTCTGTCTTTTTTTCTTTCTGACTTAATATGGCCTAAGTTGACTCCTTCCTCTACTTAATGCAGAAAGTTTAATCAATTTGGTTGTCAATCCACTGAGTTTCTGTAATTAGGGTTGAATCAAACCAATCTTAATTGTTTTTAATCCATTGATTCATTTGGCAAGCCATTTTCTGAATATAAAACTATGGCTTGAACAATTTAACGTCATGTGTCCAACAGATGAAGAGCAGAGCTTAGCACGGAGCAGATGTTATCAACTCACTTGAACATCCTCTGCATGACTCTTACTTCCAGATTTAGCACTCTGTCAGACAACTGGATCCAGTTTTAAGGACCTGGCACGTCTTGTGAACTATGACTTATCAACATGCAGTGCGTTGACGAACGATGCAATGATAAAACCACAATCCTTACTCATTCATTGGATCCAATCAACTTTGACAAACGGCTGTCAACACATATTCGTCCCATAAGCTGTAGCTACAGCTCCATACGCCATATGGACAAAAGTATTGGGACATAAAGTTGACAGTAGAAGAAGACCAGTGCTTTATGTTCAAGACTCTCAGAAGTGACATGCCAGCCTCACAAACATCCAGTGATGAATGTGCACCATCAGTGGTTGAGCTTCAAGGCTATGCTTTTATTTCATAGAGCTTTTGTTTGTGAACATAAACTACCATTATCATAGTCAAGCGTGAAAAGTGCCGGCGTTTGCAAGTATGGGCCTGCAGGGGTCCATCAAAGCGACGGCTCACCCCACTCTATAAAAAGTTTAGTCTAACCCGACCCTCTACCTGATTTTGATGCTCCATTGCATCCCAAAGAAAGCGTCAAATCCTCAGAGTTGTACTAACACAGCATGTGTACAACCTGTTGTCAAAGCCGCCGCAATCAAAGCGGACCAGAAATCTGCGGTTGGTATGTGAAACACCGGAACTTGATTGTAAAAGCAGACGGCTGACAGAGGAGTCATTGTGTGGCGTCAGAAATGTGGAGAGGGGACCGACGTGATTGGGAGGGCTCCTCTAAGGCGAAACATGAATGAGTGGGAAAAGAGTAGCACCGCCTGCTGGGAAAGAATGTCAAGCAGCTGTATGTGGGTCATGACTGTCTTTTAAGTGTGTGTGGCCTCGACAGCGTTGTGAGCTTTCGGAGGGGTCTCGGGTTAAGTGGAAGGTCAGGCAAGCACTGCTTTCGGACTTTTGAACTGGTCTGGTGTTCCCGGCAGGGAAAACATGGACACATGAAACGATGCTTTTGTTTTTCTTGTCATACCTCAAACAGACACTTATCAGGGACTGGCTTTTTTTGTTTTACAATCATGTTGTTGTTTTTGAAGTCATTCCTAATGGCTCTCTGCCATTCTAATCGTTCTCAGACTAAGATCTGTAAAATATTTTGCTAGTTTCAAATAAAGCTTACAAGATGTTAAAATATTATTAATTCATTCAATCCCTAAAACATATTTATGTCTTTTCAGAGTCCAGACTTTTATTTCCAGGTAGATTTTTCCGCTAATTCGCGGAATTCCGCTTTTTTTTATCTCCCCCCCCCCCCCAAAAAAAAATTCCGATTATTATTTTTTTTTTAGTACTGTAGTTCATTGTGTATGCACATGACTCCGACAGATAACATCTTCTGCTATAACAAAGACATGTGTGGTATGCTCTAATATGAGTTACTTTACATTTGGTCATGATACAATTATTTGTTCATGAAATTTGAACTCTTCAACATTATTTATGTGTTAACTTAGTAATCACATTAGTTAGATATGATGATATTCTCAGTGATAGTTTTTAAAAGCAAAGGCAGTCCAATGTTTTTGAATGTGACTGATTTTGAGTTGACTAAAACTGCCATTTCATATGGGATAGTTCAATATACATTGAAAATTTATGCTGTTGTTTTGTCTATTTCTTTGTCATGTGAGTGCATTGAAAGTACTTAAAAACACGGAAAACCCATGAGCTCCGGGGCCCTGGACCTAGCTGGGTGCCAGCGGCCCCCAGACCCCTGGCTAAATTTTCAGATAATTTCACTTTGGTCAAATCACATCCCTGGTTAAGGTAAAGGAGGGTTTGAAAATGGCTGGCACTGAATGAGTTAATCTAGTTTGTCACCTTTTTCAGGACTGTACATGTAACATACAAGCTCTATGTACTATTAGTGTATGACATGCCTTGTTTCCTAACCTTTACTGAGCCAACGCACACATTTCAAGAATAATCTCATGGCACATCACCAAACAAAAATACTGAAATAATTATAATCTCATTTCAATTTACTCACAAATTAAATGATTAGGTTTGAAATCTGGGCCTTCTTAAATGAACACAAATCTGATATACTGAAAGGAGGCTATGACTTATTTTGTTGATATAAAATTGAATCAGTACTGATACCAGGTATCAGTATGGGTCTTATACCCAGCCTTACATCAGTATCGGCAGCCATTTTACAATCAGAAACTCAAAATTTGAAGTATAGAAAATTGCCATTAATTGTTTGTTTGTTTGTTAATTTAGCACAATTTAAAATTTAAAAACAGTGCAGGGAGGGAATAAAGCAAGAAATAAAATAAACAAAACTTTATTAATATTTATAATTTATTATTTTGTTTCTATATTTATTATTGTATTATTAATTTGAAAAAAAAATCTTGTAAATTTTTTTAGTAGATTAATATTGATGAAAAATATCTGTTTTTAGGGTGCTCTGCTATGAAACGTCACCTTATATAACCTCAGTAAGAAATACCAGTAATGCCAGGAACCCAATAATTGCAGCCATGTTGAGTAACTAGTAATCTAGTGTGATACTGTTCCTAATAAAATAGTCTGATCAAAATTACTATACTACAATTTGCTGTGGTACTGGCAAAACAAGTTGCCATTTTTATGTTAAGCAGAATTGTCGGTTACTTTTTAGGATCAAGTAATCACAAAGTAGCTAAATTAAGTAAATTACTTTTTCAACACTAGAAATGACAAACAAAAAACAAAAATGAACATAAGCTTAGTAAAAAGCAAAACTGGCACAATGCTCAGATGTCCCTAATGATGAGGTCAGTAAGCTCTTAGTCACTCACCACTTACAGCTGTCAGATGACTTTGGGGAAATGATAAACAAGCATATGATGATGAAATATAAATGCCTCCAAAAGGATTTCATAGTGTAGCTATTTTTTTCTGGCTACAGTGTGTTAGTGTGTGTGTAATTAAATACCTTATAACTAGAATGTAGTTGCAAGTGTGTCTAAGGAAACCAAAGACACAGAGCCGTGATACAATAGTACAAGAACATGCCACACTGAGGTGTCAAGAGACACACATGGGACACATCCAAATCCTCTGGCCACCAAGAGAAAGCAGGCGTGTAAGATCCAGCTGTGTGCTGTGATGTGAGGGTGGAAAAGGAGGAGGGATACGGAGGGAAGGAAGGCCAACTGGAGGGGTGAAGCATCAGGTTACAATCCGCCCAGACACCATGTCGCCCCAAACAGAGGAAGACCAGCCTACTGCTTTGGCTAAATACAACAGCCAGGCAGGGACAATCTATTATGCTGTGAAGTGGATACGCTCCTCATTAGCCTCCACACTTATCAATGTCAAAATATGAATCATGCTGGAAACGACGCTTGTGCCTATTCTGTGTCTCATTGGTCACAGTTTTTATTGAAAGCAGTCGAGTACAGCGATTTCAACGTCGTTTCTGTGGTTAGTTGAAAGCCCATTCTGATAGCGACAACACTCGAGTCTTGAGGGGAAGTGTGCGCATGTGTTAAAGACACGTCCGGGACAAATAGTCTTTGGTATTGGGAGGCGTACGTACACCTGTCAAAAACAAAGCCAGAAATCCTCCCCCAGCAGGAAGGGTGTATGTGGACATAGTTGTCTGTGACGTAAAAGTGATGCATGTGCGTTTATGTTGGTATGCAGTCCGAGGAAGTGCGTAAGGATTGTTATGCATGTGGAAGGAGCAAATTCCTGACAGGATTTTTTTTTCTTCTGTGTGTCTTCAAAGGTATGGCAAGATTGTGTCGACTAAAGCCATCTTGGATAAAACTACCAACAAATGTAAAGGTGAGTTGTCATATTTTCATATCAAATTTCATCATTTGTCTACAGACTCTGGCTAGCACATTTTGCATAGAGCAACTGCTTGACACTGTATGTAAAGATGGAGTAGGCATTTTTTTCTTAAATAATAAAAACAAAGAAAACAATCATCATTATACAAAATACTTAACATAATTGTTATTCCAACTAATTTAACAATACCGGCCTTGTTTAAAAGGAACCCCGACTGTCATGACAAGTTTGGTCTATATAATCTATTTGGTTGTTACGAACATAACTATGAGATTCTACTAGATTGGTAGTTTTTTTTTTTAGTGTATAAAGCCTCGTAGCGTTCCTAAAGAACACATTCAAGAGTTTTGCTCGTCCCTTTAGGAACGCAACGGAGACTTACCTTGCTTTCTTTAACATACAATGTGTGTATTTGACAGGCTACGGCTTTGTGGACTTTGACAGTCCGGCAGCAGCTCAGAAAGCTGTTACGGCTCTGAAATCAAGTGGCGTCCAGGCACAGATGGCCAAAGTAAGATTGCATCTACTTTCACCTCAGCTTTATTCGGCCCTGTACAAACGACTCCGTCCTCACAAATCCACTTGAGACCACCAGTGTGTATTTAGTAACAGTCACATGGAAGGTTCAGGCCCTGTTGTATCCTCATCAATCGCCTCCTCACAACCGCCTCTCTTGTTTCTCTGCACGCCAGCTCCTCTTTGCTTGTGTACGTTGCTAACTTGCTCCCGTTGTAGCTCTTGTTCAGAGCTCTTTGTGCGGGTGTCTGCTGCAGTCAAAGCAGCTCTTGTCGGCCCATTAAGCTGATCCCCCTGGCTTTCCCGCTCCCCATTGAGGGAACACAGGGGAGGGTGCCACTACAGCCACTCGTCAATGGGGCAGTTACAATGGCTTGGCATTGTCCGGCGTCTGGGCTCAAGGCCTGGGGTTGACACCCGCGCTTAATTCACTCCATTCCGAAGTTACCCCCGGCCACACACCCCCTGTGTCCACTGTAATGTAACACCAGGGTATCCCTCTGCACTGTAAGCGATCTGCACCCGAACTTCATGCAATATCATGCATCTCCATACCAGACGAGTGCAACTGGACACTACTACGTGACTCACCCACACAGGCTTGTGCACCAGCAGTGGTGTTGATAACCACAATAAAAGCCTAAATATACACAGCTGGCTCAGAGCGACAGGGTTACTTCAGGTTGTAGGAATAGTCTGATATGAAGACGAGACAAAAAGTGCTGCTGACCGTATATTTTTTTTAACTTCACCGTGGCTTGTTTTGTGTTTTTTTTTCCATAAGCAAAATGGAGCCAACTTTTCCTTAAATATCCTCAGAGTGCATTTGGTCTCCTTATAGGCAACCGCATGGCCTCCAGGGTGCAAGTCAACCTTAAACAATTTTTGACAGTGAAATGTTATGTGACCTCACTAGTCTAAACATGACTTTCTGATTAATATTACATTTGTGGAATATGAGTTATGCAGCAAAATCAAGCCATTTTTTATCCATCTCAGGGGGCGGCCATTTTGCCACTTGCTGTCAACTGAAGATGACATCACAGTTGCTGAGGCAACGACCAATCACAACTCCTTTGTTTTAGGGGAGTGACTTCCCCTTCAAACTAGAAGTTAGAACTTACTTTGCTGCCCCTCCTTGTGCAAATGGGCCAAACAAAGAGCGACACTCCTCAGCTGATGCTCACACCACAAATAGAATGGACTGGCGCCAACTGTATTGTCCGCCACAGGTTCGGTATTTGAGCGAATGAAATTAGCAGAGGCGATGGGTAAATAAAATATGAACCAGGAGGTGGGTTTTATTTGTTCAGCTTGTGACATGGCCTTCAACAAAATTACACTTTGTCAATGACCTCCAGCAGTCTGCCACCGTGTTACACAATCCGCTTATTGCTGAATTGCCTCACCCAGAATGATGAGAATCACTGAGAAAATATGGTGTCTCTTGGCAGACAATAGACGCGACCGTTATCAGCAATAAAGTTCAGGATAACTGATAACACATGGAACAACGGTTAAACAGAATACTTGCAGAGGCATCTGTTGTCTGACTGTCTCACCAGTATCGCCTCTCAGATATGAAGTTTTCCATTTTTGAAATGGAATTGTTTCATGTGACAATATCTGTCCGGGATGATTAGAAATATTTGCTTTTTGATAACTGTAATCGTCAGGCAGAGAGGAAAAGATGAACGGATTTTGTATTTGGATGTTATAGAAGACCCATTTATCGTCTTTTCAGCCATCCTGCTTTCATATTAGTCAAAACTCCCACTACTTCCCATCCTGTAATTTCCTCCTCCAGTACCAAATATTATTGGAAGACACTCATTCATCCCACCCTCCCCTTTCCTGTCTGTACGTTTTCCCTTCCTCCTTCTAGCCCAGCCTTTTTTCTCCCAGTTGCCAGGCTTCTGTTGCTCTGTGAACTCTTTGACTTCATGCCTGACTTCCTGTCTTCCTCTGCAGTCTCACACGGTTTCACTTTCCGGCAAGCGCCACAAAAAAAAAAATTAAGTCTCAGAGCTGCATGTGTATGGATAATCTCTCTGCTTTAATACACGCGCAGCTGTCAATAATTCTTAATTAGATAACATTTTGCCGCAATGTGCGAGTTGACAAATTCGTATTTGCATGTGTGAGTATATTAATGAGTGCATGCAGAGTTTTAAAAGTGACAGACAGCTTAGTCAAGTCATTGACGCACTACTAACGTAAGTGACAAATTAGTCAGGGTTACACTTTTTTTTTAGTCAGGCACAGATTTTTGAAGAATGTGTCGTATTGGGCATTATTTATGAATATACTTTGCAAAGGATTAACATGAAAAGACAGTTTGCACAATCAAAGGAATGAGGACATTAAAAAGTTTACTAATGCACATATCATTGAAAGAGATGAATTGAGATCCTTAAAAGATGAACTGAGGAGTTATTCTCGGAGAATTTTTTATTGGATATGTGTACAGTAAGCCAAGGCAACCTTATATTGTTGGGTATCTTGGAAAAGCCCCCAACAATAAAAACACTGGCTACAAACTTACAATTTGGATCCTCCTTCATGATCAAATGAGATCAAAAGTTTTGACCTATACCTACCTACCTGCCGTAGTATTTATGGAGGACCAAAACTGCCCAAATTTAAAATAAATAAATAAATGACTAAAGAAATGAATAAGTGTAAAAAAAAAATGGATATAAAAAAATATTTACTAAATACAAAAAATAAATATAAATGGAAATAAAAACTCTCTCTCTCTCTCTCTCTCTCTCTCTCTCTCTCTCTCTCTCTCTCTATATATATATATATATATATATATATATATATATCCTAAATAAATAATAAAAGTAAAAATTAATACAAAAATAAAAAGGAGATTAAAATAATAATGTAAAATTAATGTCAAAATAAATACAAAAATAAATATATAAATATAATTAAATATCAATAAATAAATAAAACCGCTCTGCTCTCACATACGACTTGAGGTGCTTGACAACAGGTCGTGGTGACAGTGGACAAGATTGTCGTCCATTGCTGGAGCTCTCCATGTAAGCCGGCGAGACTTCCTTGTTTGCCGACCCACTCACTCTAGGCAGTTTACAACAGCGGAGCCCAACCCAAGACACGCTTTGGACCGCCCCCTCATTTGAATAACATTTCGACCCGACAGAGCATCTGTAGCCTGAAATAAATAAATATGAGCGTAGAGCATTTTTATTTAGTGATTGATATTTAATTATATTTATTTTTGTATTTATTTCAACATTTATTTTTGTATGTATTTTTATTTTAAGAATCTTGTTTGTTTTTTTACTTGTATTTATTTATTTACGGAATAGATATTTGTTGTTGTTTTTATTTCCATTTATATTGATTTTTTTGTATTTAATTTTTTAATTATAGTTTTATATCCATTTTTATGTTCACATTTATTTATTTAGTCATTTATTTATTTTTAATTTTGGCAGTTTTGGTCCTCCATAACTATTATGTCTGCCAAGCGCATGAACATGATGGCAAATTGTGTTGTTTTGAGCGCAGTTATTTAGTTAGCAAAATCACAACCAGTTCCCACAACACTTTAGCATTAGATTATGGAGAGAGCGTGATAAACGTGTTGATACGGCTATTTATTTTCCCTTTAGTGGAATCTCCCCAAAACAATTGCACTCTATGATTTTTCCCCCACGTTTGTTTGAGGAGTTTATTTTCACTTGCAATGGAACTACTCCCCCCCCAGCACTGTCATCTTTTGCACCATAATCCTCTGACATTTGGACTATTTTTGCAATCTATTTTGTTTGCGGTTCAACCTTAGGGGAAGTCTGCCACTCCAGTTTAGACTTTGTTCTAAAAGGGGATTTCTCCCTTTAAAAATGGTGCATAAAGAAATATTCCAGCTAAACATTTCTTTTTGTAACCCCTTCTTCCCAAATAGCAACAAGAGCAGGACCCCACCAATCTGTACATCTCCAATTTGCCGGTGTCCATGGACGAGCAGGAGTTGGAGAGCATGCTCAAGTCCTTTGGGCAGGTCATTTCTACACGCATTCTGCGAGACGCCAATGGGACCAGCCGCGGTGTGGGTTTCGCCAGGTCAGACTCCGGCAATTCAAATAATAGAGAGAAAATGCATAAGAGTATGTTTTTATATGTATTTATTCTTATTCCAGGATGGAGTCCACAGAGAAGTGTGAGGCCATAATTCAACATTTCAATGGCAAATTCATTAAGACTCTACCTGGAGTGCCGGGTGAGGGCAATTATTACTTTTTGTTTCTATGCGATCTTGATATTGTTTTTGTTGGTGCCAGTGTTCACCTGTTCGCTCTTTTGCTTTTCCCAGTGCCCACAGAGCCCTTATTATGTAAGTTTGCAGATGGCGGTCAGAAAAAGAGGCAGAACCAGGGAAAGTACCTCCCCAACGGAAGGCCCTGGGCCAGAGACGGAGAGACTGTAAGCAACGCTTACATTTGAACTTTGCTCTAAACTAGTAAAGTTTTGAGCTGAATGCCGTGCTGTTTGCATGACCTCACTGGTTTTGAATCCCACATTGTTTTCCCAGGGAGGAATGACGCTTGCGTATGACCCCACAGCATTACAAAATGGGTGAGTGGTATGCAGGGCCTGAGTGAAAACAGCCCCAACCTCCATGCAAATAAGAGCAGCGCCTCAACTCTGCTGCAACGCTGCCCCCTGCTTGGGTGTTGAGGTTATGCTTTTTGCTTCAGTGGTTTGTGTACAACTTTTAAATATATGGCATCATAATTGGATTTTAAAGACCCTATAAGTGAATTTGGAGATTTGTTTCTAAATACATTACACATGTTTGAAGATGAGTGCTGAAAACATGTGCAAATAACTATGTAGTGCTGAATTGTGGCGATATAGCATTACACTATTTCAGTTTTCCTGATTTTTGTAGCGTAGCGAACACGGTGCTAAGTAACACAACTTGGCGTCCAGCATGAGTCCCCCTCACCAACTATATAACAACTTGAGCGCCTTGTTGGCTTTATTGGTTAGCCAGCGCAATTGTGAGTTACTAATACGGTACTACACCCAAGCTTGTTCGCTCATGAAGTGTAAGAAATATACTAAACATTAGCATTAATTTTTCAGCTTAAGAAATCACAAGTGGAGACAAAAGCTTGATATTCACAATTTTGAAGCCTAATTTGACATACTTGGTGTTTTTTTGTTTGGTTTTAATCATTCAAATTTTACATTTAAAGTAGCACAAAGGAACTTTTCAACCTTAATAAAATATTTTCATAACTCTTCTGATGGAAAACCGACTTAAAACTAGTTGAATGGTACCTTTGCCATGGCCTGAGGGCGTCGGTATCATTTTTACTGACACTAGCCAACTTTGAGGAGGATGGTAGGAACACTGTCACACAAAAAACTACAAATGCACTCTGACTGCTTTATGGCATACGTCACGTCCCCCACGTCGCGAGCTAAAAAATGATGCAATGCGTTTGTCCTCATGAGAAACGGGGTCTTCCTTCAGGCATAATGTTACCGAAGACTTTTGTCTATATGGCGGCGCTATAATCAACGTAAACTGAAAGTTCCTCAGTGTTGCTTTTAAGACTTGTTAAGACAAGAAGAAAAAAAAAAGGTGAAAATGTTTTTGGAAAATCAGATGGTGAATATTTTTTGTAATATTTTATTTCATAACTCAATTATTTTTAAAAAGTAACATACAAATATGATTCAATAGATCATATCCGGTTGTAATTTGTTGTGCTAATATCATTTATTCTCTACGGAGGATATGTGGGATCAATTCTAAATCCAGATATTACAATGCTACATAATGTACACTTACTTATTTTTCAGCTTATGTTGAACTTAAAGCCTTGGTGGAGGTCTCCATTATCTGTGCCTTTTTCAATGCGGATGAAACCATACTGTATAAGCGGATGCGGTTCATGTTTTGGTCTCATTCTGTTTGACAGCTTCTACTCGTCGCCATACAGTCTAGCTCCAAACCGGATGATCGCCCAGACGTCCCTCTCACCTTACATGCATTCTCCCGTCTCATCCTACCAGGTGGGGTATTTTACTCAAACGTCAACCTTTCAACTCCATTTCATTCACAAATATTGAGTACACAGACTCAATGACTCTCATTCTTCCCTCTTGTAAAGGTGCACAGCCCGTCCTGGATGCACCACCAGTCATACCTCATGCAGCCAGCTGTGAGTAGCCTTTTTTATTTTTTTACATCCCTGTCATTTTCAGCTCCTCATTGCCATGTGTAGTAGGTCTTGCTAGTCAACAGTGTCTGATTGCATGCACAGGGTACAGTTCTTACCCCAGCAATGGATCACGCAATGTCCATCCAGCCCACGTCTATGATGGGACCTCTCGCCCAGCAGCTAAGCCACCTGTCCCTGGGCAGCACGGGCACAGTGAGTACGCACGCGCTCTTATTGGACTTCTTTTGGGTGGTATACATAAGTAGTTCTCAAATTTTGGGGACAACCAAACACAACTAGCATATTTAACTTCAAACGTCATAGGGCAATTTAAAAAGAAAAGAAAAGGAAAAATGTTTCCTATTTTTGGCAAATCAAACTATAATGTTGGTATGTTACCATAACAAAATCATATTTTTTTGGGGAAAAAGTTATAAGTATGAAGTCATAGTTATTCAAGGAAAAAAAAGTATACTTTTTACAGGAGCAAAGTCCATCCACCAGTGTGAGTAGCACTGGAGGCAATGTGTGTAAAGTGCCTTGCCCAAGGACACAACGACACATGACTTAGGAAGAGCGGGGATCGAACAGCCGACCTTCTGGTTACGGAACGGCCGTCTCTACACCCTGAGCCACGGCCTCCACAGTATAACAAAATAATGTTTTTGTATTATATTAAAGTCATGGATTTAGCAGTGGAAGAAAGTCATATTTGAACAATTGTATTTCAAAAGTAAATGGTTCTTATAATATTAGCATTTTATTCTGAAAATTTTTTTATTTGTTTGATACCTCTTTTTTCAGACCGATACAAGTACTCAACTCTTGAGTAGTCACCGATACTAAGTATCAATAGCACTAGTACTTTTGATATATATAATTTCCCCCCAAAAAACTATGACAGCTTATTTTAAATAAAGACCTTCATATCCCAATATAGTGTTTTTCCTTAAAATCGGATGAAATTATTGGCAAATTTCAAATTCTTCGAGTTTCTACTTCCTGATCGTAAAACAGCCAGCACATGTACTGATACCTCGAAAAAAAGTATCGACATGAAACCGAGTAATTGCCCATCCTTAACTCATTCACCCCCAGTCATTTTCACTGAAGCAACCCCCTTTGCTCCCGGCTGTTTTACTGGATTTTGACCCACAGAAGATTGTGTTCTATTGCTATAAAACATGGAACCAACCAAAAGAAAGATTAGAGTCTCTTCTTTCATCAGGAAAAAAGTATATTTCTATCTATTTCCGTTTTGCAGCAATTAGCATTAGAATATAGCTAAGTTTTATCATTATTCACAAATCTGTTGAAAACACTAGGGAAAAGAGCTTGTTGCAACATGGCCCTGGTTGATCTCTTATACTCTGCTGCCAACCCCTGGCCGTTTTTTGTAATAACTACCATTGCTTTAGCGTCCTCTTCAGGTCAGAGCTGCATCAAAGCCTTCTGTATGCTCTAGCATAAAACAAAAACAAATACGTTTTTGGGACCATGGCAGCATTTTAAAAAAAAAAGAAGAAGAAAATAACATTTTTTTACGTTTTGGGGAGCAAATGAGTTAAAAAGAGCACATTTTTTGGAGGGGGAAAGGGACTTATTTATTCAAATTATATTACAGTTTTACAGTTTGAGATTTTGTAAAATCCTCCAAATGTAATAATTCCTTTAAAGTACTAATATAATATGTGTCCTCTCATCTTCTCCACACAGTATATTCCGGCCAACACAACTATGCAGGGAACTTACATCCCCCAGTACAACCCAGTGCCTCCCTCCAATGTCCCAGTAGAGGTATGTACTGTATACTCTCTCTCTCTCTCTATATATATATATATATATATATATATATATGTGTGTGTGTGAGTGAAGAAAAGGTATGTTTGTGCACGCTGTATAAATGTCTCATGGTATAAAATGGTACAAAATGAATCAATCACTATTTAATATTTTCCAAAGGGAAGAAAATGCAAATTGAATGATTGTTACTGGTTTGATTTATGTCCTGATACATCCGCAAGATGGGGATTATTAAGGTAGGTAATTTTGTGCATTCATAAGAGTTGTTGTGTTTCGGTGCAATTCCAAACACATTTAGACTACATTGTAGCTCTGATGTTTTGCACAATTGCTTTCATTAGGCATAATGTTCTGTATATCGTCCCACTCAAGGTTTCGGTGTTTCTCACTTAGTCCCATTACAAGTCCATTTTCAACACATTTCTCAAATGGATGAAAAGAAAACAAGACTTTAGATATAGAGCCAACATTAACAGCTGAATGAAAGCATCCTGACAGAGTTCTCTGCATGAGACCGTCTGTGCCTGCGGGGCGTCGTCACTGATCTAATTCAGTGTAAATGCTGGTGGGGACCTGCGGATTGAGCAGTGCTGTCAGCAGGGGGAAAAGGGGGCAACATTTATGAATGGGGAGCGGCTTGAGGGTAGCGAGGCGTGAAAATGGAGGGTGTGAAATGAAGCGGGAATCAGAAACATCAATAAACAACAAACTCTGCTTTTGAAGAGGCAAGTAGACTGCTTATGAAATAATTAGTCATATGTTTTTCAGGAAAACGGTGGTCAACAGCAACAGGTTGCTATGGAAACTCCCACAGAACACACAAACTACTCGTACCAGCACACCAAGTGACGCTAAGGTACGAATGTACAATATTATAACACGATTAAGAATATGCCTTGATCAATACTTGTTTATTTTTTAATTACATCACTTTCCTGTGCGGATTTTTCCAGCTCTTTGAGGGTGGGGCTTAGGCCATGTGATGAATCCAACCAATCAGGGTTCAGCTAAACGAGAACTCTGCTCCATACCGTCACCAAGCATCCGAACTTGAACATGGATGACAAAAGGAACGAGTGTACGTGTGCAAGAGAGTGAAAAAATGTGTGTGTGTTTCTTTGTTCGTTTGTTTTTTCTTCCATTTTAAAGAAACAAGACAACACTTCCGTCATTGAACGTTTCTGCTCTCAAGTTGAACTACCAAAGGAGGTAATCTTCTCCAGAGAAGATCTGATCTATTTTGAAAACTGAAACAAGGAACACGACAAGATGTTGGAGGGAAAAAAAATTAGTGAGGAGAGGGAAAAAAACAGAGCGTTATTTTTATGCACGTAATATAACAAATTCTTATTTTTAAAAATTGCATTCTGGATGTTTCAGAGTGTTTCAAGGAAAAGAGTTCAAACACAATGTGTCTTTTTTTTTTTTGTCGAATATGCAAACTTTATTTCCTGATGTCTGTTGTTTGACATTCTATTTGCAGCAGTGGTGTAACAGTTTGTACAGGTTCCAAAAACAAAACAAAAAATACCCCAAAACAAACAAAAAGACTTTTGCTGGATGTCAAGTCATTGCAACCGTGGGATGCAAACCGTTTAAAGCTACTTCTTCCTCCAACTGCTGCAGAGATTTCTATTCATGCACAAATGATAGAAACACTTATTTATACTTTTTAGTCCATTTTTAAAGCATGGGTGAACAAAAGACAATCAATTATTTCTATTTATATTTGACTTTTTTTTCCTCCAGAATTTTTAGACCATTTAAACCTTAATACAAAAGACGTTATTTAATTGTGGGGGTCTCTAAAGACTACAAAGAAGCCACAGAGTGATAAGCTGACATTTTTGGGGAACTGTAATGACCCTTTTCAGAGCCACGCCACGCCGGTCTCTACCCTTCTGCTCACGAATGGAATAAGATGTAAACAAATGAATAGTGTACTATTAAGTCAGATGAGTAATGTTTTATTATTTATGATTGTAGTAATCTTAGTGCTGCAGTTTCTCAGCTCCTTGTGTCAAATGTATTACTAATTCTCTTAAAGGACACAAATTTAAACAGATGCTGTCTGTCTGTCTGGTTAAAATACCCCAAGCATCAATTCATCTGCAATTATAGCACACTTGGGACCAAATCTAGGGGTGACCAGATTAAAAAACAAAAACAGGATGCTACAATTTTGCGGAAAATCAAATATATAATACTCACAAGGAGCTTTTTATAACAAATTTCATCGCTAGTAAATCTGGTGACAAAGTGGCTGCGTTATTGGTTTCGCTAATGCTAAATGCTAACTTGTTTGACAGTTCAACAGCGCTAAACATTGCACTCAGTATGATCCAACTTTTTTTTGCTCGGTCCCAGCAGCTATGAGAAGCTGGCTGTGTTGTTTATCTCGCGCCGGTCCTGCATTGTAGGATTGGAAATGTGCTGTCAGAATAGCTTGCGTTGGGTCTGACAAGCAATCGTAGCATTAGCAGTAGGACTACATTTTCCATGATTCTTAGACACGAAAACAGGGAGTAACTGTAGTTCCGGTATGACAAAAAAAACTGTTAGCGATTAGATGTAGTTACATTAGTTGTATAATCCCTATGGCAACTGTGAGATTAACATTCACATGGCCCAAACACATGGCTTGTTGACTGGACTTTAAATAAAAACAAAAAACGGGACACTAGGACTTGACCTGCGTAAAGGCGGGACAAAACGATTGGAGCTGGCGAAATCCACTAAGGTCAACCTCGAAGTGTAACCAAACAGTCATAAATTATAGTTTTTCAATGTTTCCGCTTTAAGCTAACAAGTAGCCAAATTGTGTGGCATAATCAAGTTTAGCCCAACAGAGGGTCCCAACTTCAGCGATTAATTATGTACTAAAAGCAGCTGATGATTTGCTAGCGGACTTGCTTGCTAACCAGGCCAAGGGCTAACAACACAGGTTTTTCCATCTCTATTTTTGGCCAATATTTGCCCATTTGACAACAGTGCCGTAGATATTAAGTAGAAACATTAATCATGCATTATGCCTTATGTATCACACTTTGCCTTTTATTAATTTATTTACATCGTATTCCATTACAAATTTGTGTATCTGAAGATAATCCCAGGAAGAGACGGTGTGACATCACGGTCAAAAGGGTCTGTTTTTTTGGGCACAGGACAAGGATTCTACACCGTTTGTGGTGATTTCATGGGTTTGAATGTGATCCGTGTTCTGCGTCGAGGGTGCACACGGGCTGTAGATCAGCATGACACCTGTTCACGCTCCTCACGGCCATGCTGAGAAGTGGTTTTAAGCGGTTTTGTTGAAGCAAATCTTCAAGCATCATTCAATTGGTCCTCTTGTCGTGAGGAGAAGGACGTGCGTGCTTCAGTGAAATGACCGCAGTTGATACATTGAGATATAACATGAGGGAATTCTAATGGAAGACTTTCAGAGTGATTGGTTGCAAAGGGAGCTGTAGGTCTTTTCTCAATGCTGCTGTTGTCGCCTGATTTTGAGTCATTGATTAGTTTGTTGTTGTTGTTGTTGTTTGTAGAAAGTTTTTCCTTTTAACTGTCACTTGAAAACCTTTTGAGCTAACTTGCCTTATTTTTTGATTATCTTAGAAGTAGATGACATTCTAGTTGTAAAGAGATCACATTAGATTAGTTTGTAGGAGTTAGTTTTGCCGTTTTCTTGCTCAACATCGCGTTTTCTCGTTTTGATTCACAAGAATCTGTTTCTTTTTGTACCGATGTTGTGCTTTGAGCCTTTTTGTAAAAAAGAAAAAAGAAAAACAAGCCTTTGCAAGTGGACAGCTCAACCAAACTCGAACTTTGTTTGCTCACTCGAAACATTCATACTGACGCTGCATCAGTGTCGTAGCTCAACAAGAGGCTTTGACCATACTACAAGCCGTTGTATCCACACAAGCTTTCATTTATGCACACATTACCAACTGTAAACATCTTGGCTTCACAAAGATTGATCACTAGAGCGTGAGTGCCACTAGAGAATATTCATGCCCCTTTTCCACTGCCCAGTACCGCATAGGCTTGGTTTGACATGCCTCAGGGTGGGGTGGTTTCCACCTCAAAATAGTACACTTAAAATGAAAAAAAAATAAAAATAATATATAATAATACAACAGGGGTCTACAACCTGTGGCTCTGGAGCCACATGGGTCTATTTAGTCCCTCTCTTGTAGCTCTGTGGATCTCTAAAGAAATTATTTTATTTTATTTATTTGTTTTTTTTTCAGATAAAATATTCTTCAAATAAATGAATAATTACATTTTTTAAAAAATGAATAATTAAATTTTAAAAAAAATGAATAATTAAATTTTAAAAAATGAATAATTAAAATTTAAAAAATGAATAATTAAATTTTAAAAAATGTTGTAAAATGAGACGAAAAGTAAAAATACCTAAAAGTGTCCAAAAAGTGACTGTAAAATGTCTAAAAAGGAAGCAGAAAACTACCATAAAATGTCCATAAAATATAGTAGGAAAAAATGTCTAAAAAGGGAGAAGAGAGGCAGAAAATTACCACATGTCCATAAAATTGCCCAAAATGACAGAAAATTAACAGAAAGGCCAAAAAAAAAGTCTAAAAATATTTGAAAAATTAAGTATGAAAAATTACAACAAAAATCCAATAACAAGGCAAAAAGTAGAATAAAATAAACCTCAGTATTGGATGCTGCATATTTTTGTGCTATGGTGGTGCAGCTCTAATGAGCTCTTGGGCCCTCAATACATTAGACTAACACCAACACACTGTGTCCATCATCACAATCTTCAAATGTTTTGCGGCTCCAGGCACATTTTTAGTCATTTATTTAACAGGAAAGGTTGTTGACCCCTGAGTTAGAACAACACACGCTAATCGAGTAACCACGAAGCACAAGGCTCTCTTATTTACTTCACAGCATGAGGCTGAAGGTGAGACTGAGGGAACCAATCGCAGCAGCAAATTGAAGCCTGTGGAGCATCAAATATATTACTGCCACAACAGGGAAAGCTCATGTTAGTATGCGTAGAAAACCTGGCTTTTCTCCATGATGTATGGAATGTACAGTATGTATGTGGATTTTATGTAAACACCACCACCTGAGTGTAAGAGAATTCCGTCACACCTGACACTTGCTTCTCCCTGCCATCCTGGTGCTGGCATTGTCACACATCTACTGTAGTTATCTTATCACAGCATGCTAGCTAATGGAAAAGGGTCATGAATATCTTCGATTAGTGAGTGATACAAAGTCAAATCCTAATTTGATCAAAGCCTTAATGTTCTTTTGTTGTGTGAACTGCCTAAAAATTCCAAGGGATTGTCACTACACATGACAGCAACCAACTTGTTGGAAAGCCATTGAGGAATTTTTTTTTTTTTTAGCCGGAGCTAAGCTGTTCATAAATGTTTGGCGCCAGCAAAAAACAAAACAAAACGCTGACTTAAAAAAAAATGTTTTGTGTGCTATTATGTTCATTTGTGCAACCAAAGATGTAGTTACCCACACATTCACGTTCATATTTTGCTCTCAACAAGATGTGTGATGCGAGCCGGACAAAACTGCTTTTAATCGATAGTGAATGACTCAGAAGGACGATGGCGTTTTTCGTGCACTCAAAATCCAAGGTGGTTTTGTTTCCACTTGGAAAGTAAATAGGAAGCAGGATGCTTATATTCAGCATACGAGAGAAGGCTGCAGTGCATATAAATTTGCTCTAATGAAACTTAGTGGGCTTAGCAGGCTTCCAGGAGGAGCACCTTGTGCAACCTGAGAGAGCACATTTTGTACAGTCTTTTTTTTGGGGGGGGGTCACTTTTTCTTGACACCATTTTTTCTTTGTGTGAGTATGTTTTCATGACTTATTTTTTGTTTTATAAACTGATCACACAGGAGCTAGCAAGTCTTCTGCATCAATCGCGCCATGAAGGAATATGTCGTGGAAAATGTTTATATGAGAGAAATGGAATATTCATTGTGTTAGCCATCACTTTGAACACACACACACACACAAAAAGGATTTTGGAACTATGAAATGACTACTTTGTTACAATGCAGTGTTTATTTATTTGATCGTTTTCTACCAAATTATAAGCAAACCTAAGGTTACAGTTTATTTATGATGCTGGAAAAGGAATCTGCATCATGACAAGTTACTTTTGAATTGTAGTATGTCATACTCTATTCTGATGAATGGTCCACATTTTCTCTCCATGCACTTATTTGTACTTACACCAATTTGATAAAAGTCATCCTTAAAGAGATTGATGACTTATTTCATAGCTTCAAAATGTTTTGCTGCTAAAACAGGAATTCTCAACGGGTTGAGGGTTGTCGCCCTGTCTGCATTTTCTAAATCTTTAGTTTTGGTGTTGCGTCGAAGAATCTTATCATTGCTATAATTGCCGGTATACATATTAAAATGTAGTCATGGAAACTAAATAAATGAATCCGAGGTTTTGAAAATGCACTGGTTGCCTCCCGCCTCCTGCTTGTGAACAGTTTTCTTATTTATACAAGAACTCATTTTGTACAGTTTTGTTAGAGGAAAGAGCTTTTGATATTTGGTTATTTTGCAAAGCCACTTGGCTACTGTTGTCTTCCTGTGCCAGAGTTTCTAAAATCGTCTGTAACTTGTCACTTTTTTTTTTTTTTTTAAGAATTGATTTTAAGAAAAGATTTTCCTTCTGTCTTGGTTTTGTCTTTTATTTGAAAATGTCTGTTGTACTTTTTCTTTTTTAATAAAAAGCTTTGTTCCAATGATTCGAGTTATTGTGGATTATCTATCTGTAGAGAAGGGCCATTTTGTCAATTTAGCATACTAGTGTTAATTTCGTCAATGAAAACGAAACAAAAATCATTTTCTCAACACATTTTTCACCGGACTAAAACTAGACTAAAACCCTCATTAATAAACAATTAACATACAGATATAGACAAAAATGACATGATTTTGTAAAATCTTGTGTCTGCTAATCTGTCACTGTCACACTGTCATGTGACACATAGTGATACATCCCCATTAAAATCTGCAGTTAGCGAGTGCAACGTGCACAAACACATGGGACAGACAGAAGGTGGATTCACAGTGAAAGGTAAAAAATATTTATATTAAAAAAAAGGAAATTATAGTTATAGCATAACATTAATCCAACAATTTTACTGTTCCAAAAATAATGTTAATCCCACCGCTAACTAATGCTGGCTAATTTAATAGCTAATAGCATGGAGCCATAGTAGCCACTTTTTGTTCTACTGTAATTGTGTGTCAAGTTTTTCATCAAAAAGATGAGAGAAAATTTTATGTGAAATAAGTTTAGATTTGAACTGTTCAACATTATTTGAGGACAAAAATATAAAATGATTGTCCTGACTAAAAGTAGACCAAAATGTTGACAGTTTTTGTTGACTAAAACTAGATGAATAACATCATGTTTTCTTGGACTAAAATAAAGACTAAAATGCTCGATTTATAGTTGACTAAAAATGGACTAAATAAAAACGGGATGAGGTTGACTAACTGGTAAAAACGAACAAGCGTGATTGAAACTGGACTAAAACTGAGACTAAATTTTAAAATGGCTGAGAAAATTAACACTTTTACACCGAATGCATGTTTAATAAACCACATGGATTTAAAGAATTTCACTCTTAAAATAATGAACTAAGGCAAGATAATTGAGAATGTTTTTAGTCTTATCTTTTAATCTCAATATCATCACATTGTTTTTAAATAGAAAAATAGCATATACCACTAAATACTCATTTCCATTTTTAATCCCCAAATCACAACTATCATTGGCTTCACATTTATACACCCCTGAAACAAAGTAAATGTTTCAAGTCAAAACATGTATAAAACATGCTACACAAAATGACATTAAGTGGTCATAAACACTAGCACGACCCCATTAGACTTGAAAAGAGCAAATGTTCACCATTAACTTTCATTAGTCCTCACTGCCATCCTGTACTTTTGGAATGAAAGCATAGCAAGTCCTCACAGATGACTGTAATTCCTCACCCGACCAGAGGAGTGCTAGTCAGCTATCAGATCACAAATCACAATGTGCACACATTCTCACAAAGGTAAAACATGGTAAAAAGTTGTGTGTGAGGTTTTGAAAATGTGATGCATGGACTCCAGGAGGTGATTCAGTCGCGACCCCCTCCCACTATTTGTAACAGGAAGCTGAACAGGTAGATGATGTCCAGGTAGATGC
Source organism: Vanacampus margaritifer (assembly GCF_051991255.1). NCBI lineage: Eukaryota > Metazoa > Chordata > Actinopteri > Syngnathiformes > Syngnathidae > Vanacampus > Vanacampus margaritifer. The sequence goes on from NC_135439.1 coordinate 13,521,455, forward strand.
TGAGCGTGGCAAACACATATTCTTCCGGACTGATGCTGAAGCGCTTGTTCCCCAGCAGCATCTGAGTGTCGAATGCCAGGAACTGGATGAAACAGATGGAAAGTTTCATTTCAAAATATACACACTGCATAATCATATTCATTGTTGTGTTTTGTTTATGAAAACAATTCAGGAACGCCAATTTTGGTGATCCAAAATGTGTATTTCTATGGCTGGCTAAATTAGCCCTTATTGTGCTTCTTACCAGAGTAAAGAGGATGGCTCCTAAAACGGCATAAATGGCATGTAACCAGGGAACCTGTAAGATCAAATCAATATTACAAAACACTGTTAAGAAGGATAGCATGCTTCTAAATCAGGTGACGGCAGTGCAGCGTTTCGACTAGATTATTTTTTTATGCTAATCCCTTCAGGTTTTCCCCAAATCTCCGCTATTTTCGACGTGTTGTGGGAAGGTCTTGTAAGGAACGTACGTATCCAAAAGGGACGACAATGGAGAGGGTGATGGCGCACAGCAGCATGACCATACACAACGAAAACAGGACGCCCTGACAGGAAGTCACGTCAATCTGAAAAGAGGAAAAACAGAAAAGTGCTTCACACACCAAATTCAAAAAAATAATCGGACCACAATGAGTTTATCCTGGTTCATCATCATTAATATTTATTTATTTTTACAAGATCGTATTTTTGCAGCTTTATTATTTATCTCAGAAGCCGGTAGGGTTCTGAGGTCAGCAGACTCGGGTTAATTAGTGGGTCCCAGAGTTCAAAGCAAACATGGTGAATCAGCATTTTGCTGTTATGCATGCAATTGGAATAAGATGCCAACAGAACTGAAGTCAGTCTCAAGTGTAGATGTTTTTAAATCCAGGATAAAATGCTTTTTCTTTTCTTTTTTGCCAATACCTATGATTAAGCTCTTTGAAAGCATTTCTACAATATATATATATTTTTTGTAAGATAGCTTTTTATTATATACTTTCAAATATCTTAAATTCTTGTTATAAAAGCCTTTAAATATTGAATCTTTAATAGGGGTGTCAGGCGATTATTTTTTTTAATCGTAATTAATCGCATGACTTAAATAGTTAACTCTGTTCTGTATCTGTTCTAAGTGTACACTAAAATGTACAATAAAATATATTTTTCTAAGTTTTCATAATCGTGTTGGCATACAAACGGAAAATATGTTAAACTAATAGAAATATGGCTGCATCTTTTCATCATTGATACACTCATTTCATAACCATAAAATTGAGTTAAAATTACAAAGATGTCGGCCTACTGTACTGTAAAAAAAAAAATGGAGTGTTATTGATTTGTGTTGAGGTCATCTTTATACCACTAGATGGCACAATTGCATTTGTAAGACGGTGACCGTTCAGTGCCTTTTTCTTTTCATATAAAGAGCTATCTATCTAATCTTTAACGTGAAGTAACTTGTGAAATTCTGCACATTTTTTAAATTGTAAAATCAAACTTGACTCAGTCTCCAACAAATATATGCAATATTATTACATTTATTACAGCAAAATTTTGATGTAGATGGCTTTACAGTAAGTAAATACGGTAAGTAAGTAAGTAAGGTGTGGTCATTAATCGTGCATTTAAAAAAAATAGTGGCGTTAAAGGAACTTTAAATTAACTCAAAATTAACACACTAATTTTGACACCCCTAAAAAAAATTATTATATGAAGCAAATTGAGTTACTTCCTGTATGAAAGGTGCTATCTATCGACATAAAGTACAGTAAGCTTATTCTCACCTTGCTTTGGAAGCTGAAGACGGTGACAGAAAAGCAGACAAGGGAGGTGATTCCCAAACACAGCACCACTGACTTGGTGTTATAAAAGCTGGAGAAGACAAATGTTAGGCGCATATTTCATAAGCACGGATCATCTCCAACTCAAAGCGGAGAAAACAAAAAAAAAAAAATCGGTGTCTGAGTGACCCGAGTATGAACTCACCTCGACACAAATCCCATCATGAAGGCCATGCTTAAAGTCTGCGTGAGGGGGAAAAAAAGCGATAGTTCACGCCGGGTACACATATTCATAATACTGCTGCTTTCACAAATGAGGAATACTCACGAAGAGAACTAACAAAATGATGTTCCAGGGAACCTGCCTTCTGTTGAGGGGAAAGAGAAAAAAAAGTTTGTTTATCATTCCATCCGCAGACGCTCAGTATTACTTGGGTCTTTTTGCTTAATTGCTATTTCAAAATTAGAGTTACCTCAAATCCCCACAGCAGGACAGAGCGATGTAAGTGGCGAAGAACATGAGACTGTCCAGAAAAGTCAAACAACGTGATTCAAAAATAAATTTAAAAAAAAGTGACACTTGAGTACAAGATGCAACAAAGTGTTTGCACTCACTAAGATGCCATGTACAAGCTAGGATGAGTTTGAATGAAGAACCTCATGGGTGCGCTGCAAAGACAAATGGAGAATGTTAGCGTGCTTCCAAAAAAAAAACTCAACAACATGGCAATCACTGGCCATTCACTAGGGACAACCAAATGTTGGGCTGATGACATCACAGATCAGCTAATTTACATAAACATTGAGTTTCTCTGGAAATGACTGATATTTTGACAAAAGCATGTCACTTATGTTATGAAGACACCTAGTAACTTTATAAAATACCAGGAGGGGAATGTGACTCGTAGAACTTAAATTGAATGCCACTCTTTAAACAGATTTTGAAAGTTGGAAAACTTACAGTATGCCCAATACCAACAAAATGCAAAGGATCCCATTAAACCGTATGTTAAAAAAATAAATATACAATATAAATCAACCAAACTTTAAAAGTTGCCATACCTGTTAATGGCCTCATTTTTTTTTTAACTCAATCACTGCCATTGACGGTTATAAACGTCAAAAAAATATTTTTAATTTTTCTATTAGTTTAATTTTTTTTTTCTACTTTTGTTAACAAGAGTATGAAAACCTAGAAAAAAATGTATTGCACATTTAGAACAGATATAAAATTTGTGGTTAATTGTGAGTTAACTATTGAAGTCATGAGATTAATTACGATAAAAAATTTTTTATTGCCCCTATTTTTTAATAATCATCTCGTCAGGCGATCAATCGCATGACTTCAATAGTTAACTCATGACTAATCACATTTTATGTCTGTTCTAAATGTACAATAAAGATTTTTTTCCTAGGTTTTCATTCTCTTGTTAACAAAAGTGGGAAAAAAAATGTTTAACTAATGAATTTTTGACGTTCTTATCCGTCAATGGCAGTGAATGCGTTAAAGGGGAAGTCCCCCCCCCCCCCAAAAAAAAAAAATCTTGACAATAATATGTTATATGTACCCTTACTAGTCTAAACATGACATTCTGATTAATATTACATTTGTGGAATATGAGTTAAGCAGCAAAATCGAGCAGTTTTTACCAATATCAGAAGCCGGCCATTTTGCCACTTGCTAAAATGACATCACAGTTGCTCAGGTCTTAGGTAACAACCAATCACAACTCAGCTTCAGAAAACAGGTGAGCTCTGATTGGTTGGTTGAGCAACTGTGATGTCATTTTCAGTTGACAGCAAGTGGCAAAATGGCCGACCCCTGAGATGGATAAAAACGGCTGGATTTTGCTTCATAACTCATATTCCAAAAATGTAATATTAATCCGAATGTCATGTTTAGACTAGTAAGGTCACACAACATATTATTGTCAAGAAATGTTGAAGGTGGACTTCCACTTTAACAATTTTCATTTCCATCGTAATGGCAACTGTTGTATTGGATCTCATTAGATCATGCAAGTGCTCCTAATCAAGTGATCATTGAGTACACAGTATGTATAATTGTTTATAATACTGAAGAGATTTTACCAAAACGTGAAGAGGGCAACAATCGCCACGGTAACGAAGAGCTGGACCATAAGAATGGCGTAGACCTGCAAAGAGATCAGGCGTCTTTATCATGTCACATGACTTTCTAGTTATCGGATTCAGCATTTCGATGACTATGAAAAGAATGTTAACCTTTCTGATGAAGGTCTGCCTAATGGTCTTGTCATCCCATGAAAACTGGGCCTGCATCTCCTCATAGCCTTTGTGAACAGACAGACGTTCATCTTAACATACTTGGAAATATGCGATTAATAAAAACATATTTTCATAATTGAACCAGAATTTTTTTTGGTGTAGAAAGTGCTAAAATATGTCACATTCTTCAGCAAGAACTTAGCGAGACATATTCTGCCTATACGGTGTTTTCTGAAACAGTTTTATTATAATTTATTTATAATTAATTGCTTGTTAATCAATTGACACATGATGTGTCGATAGGGGCCACAATATGAGGCCATATTGTGCTAGTATGAGCTTGCTCTTGCATTAATAAAACACAGCATTTTACCCGCAGTCGCTTCCTGATATGTTGGCGGTTCATGGTCAGTGGTGACCTGCTGAGAAAAAAAATATATATATATATTTTTTTAAAAAGCGTTAGAAACTAGTGTTCAATGTAGATTACATTAGCTGTATAAAAAGTAAAGAATCAAAATCAATTTAGCAAGAAATATGAAGTAGACACACTTGGTTTGCTGTTGTGGACCACAAAATAATAATAATAATAATAATTAAATTATAGTGGTGGCCCGGATCGGATACATGTGGACTATAGGGAAAATTACCAATCAGTTTTTAAATATATAATTTTAGCACTTTAGCAGCTCTCTATATTAAGATAAATGAAGTTTCCCTAGCTGTTGTTGCTAAACTTTTAATAGTCAGAGTCACACAATCAACAATCAAAAAAGTTAATTATTTTTTCCAATGCCAAGTTACGAACACATTTTCCACATATACACGACAACCCTGTGTGTTACTTATTTGACTGTTAGCTCTTTGGGATTCTGCGACACAACACTAACGGATTCCATGTTAGTTTCGCATAGTAGATTGAATGCGAAGGCCCTTAATCGGAATTGAAAGCCACCATTGTAAATAAAGAACAATCAAGACATTTGTGCTTTTACGCTAACAAAATATACGATTTTCCCTAACGTGGTTAAAAATTATCTATCATGTAGCTACTAGCAAGGTTAAACAGTTATCACTGGTTCAACATTAAAACGTACCTTTCCCTTTTTCATGGTTCTCCCTTTGTGGTGATGATGATGATGATGAGGAAGATGTTTAAACAAAATGGTGACGTTCCTTGTCTGTTTCTCAAAACAAGATCCAAAATTCAGGAGACTCTCAGCTCCGTGGTCCTCACTTGACAGCTAGCATGTCGTCCAAAGTATGCGAGTTGTGGTCGCTCCGATTTTGTATCGACTGTGCGGATTACGCAGCAGCTTTACTGTCCGTCCTCCATGTGGTTAATCTCTTTCTAACCCCGATCCAGAGCCACCCCTCTTCGCTTCCTATAATGAGGCTGTTCTAGCACAGTACAGGTAGTCTGGAAACATTGAGATGAAGCCACAAAGACTCAAATGTCTTCGATTTCCAGGTTAGATAACGATATGTTCAGGACTACAACATCATTAGTGTTTACATTGTGAATGCATTTTATAGTAACCATCAGTAGAAGTAAACAAGCCACAGACAATATTGATTTGTGCTGTATAGTCCAAACATGATTGCTATTTTCAACTCCATCACCAACCAGGTGACCTGTGACCTCATGCTTTGTGTAAGAGATTGGTTTGGTAACGGCGGACTAATGAGATGGACGTTAAGGACATTATGATGCTCTTATGACTGCCACACAGTTTAACTCATTCACTGCCATTGACGGCAATAGATGTCAAAAATTAATTTGAACAATTTATTTTAGTTTAACATCTCCCCCCCACACACACACTTTTGTTAACAAGAGTATGAAAACCTAGACATTTTTTTATTGTACAATAAGAACAGATATAAAATGTGTGATTAATTGTGAGTTAACTAGTGAAGTCATGCGATTAATTATGATTTAAAAAAATTAATCGACTGACACCCCTAATTTTTTAATAATCCTTTCTTTAAAAAAAAAGGGAAAAAAAGAGAAAATATTATTAAAAATTTCAAATAAAAAAATAATAAAATTTATTAGGGGCGTCAGGCGATTAATTTTTTTTGTAATTAATCGCATGACATCACTAGTTAACTCAGGATTTATCACAAATTTTATATCTGTTCTAAATGTACAATAAAAAAGAAAAATCTAGGTTTTCATACTCTTGTTAACAAAAGTGGAAAAAAATGTTAAACCTGACAGCCCAAATTTGTAATCATCTTTAAATTGCGTCAGGCGATTAAATTGTTTAACTTTAATTAATTGCATTACTTCAATAGTTAACTCACAATTAATCACACATTTTATATCTGTTCTAAATGTACAATAAAATAATTTTTTGCTAGGTTTTCATACTCTTGTAAACAAAAAAGGATTTTTTTATTTTTATTAATAGAAATAGTTCAAATTAATTTTTGACGTTTATAGCCGTCAATGGCAGTGAATGAGTTAATAATGAGATTTACTGAAAGGCGGCCCCTCCTTTAGCTTTACATCACCCATTCCACAGACACACAAAACGTGTTTCGGATTGCAAAACCGCTAATCACATGTGAATGAGATCCCCAAAAAGACAACTAGATTACCTAATCTGGTTTACAACAATCAATCAATCAAGAAGAAGAATTGCGAAAATACATGCTGTACTCATTTTTACAGTACTCTAAAATCATGACCATTTCAAGCATAATAAAGAGCAAACTTTTACGAATTAATGATTTTACCAAGCTAAACATTTATCACAATGTCTTCAAAATGCAACATTAAGGACAGAAAAACTAACTAAATTTACATATACTGTAGTACATCCAAGTTGACTGGGATGACATTTCTGCTTGCATTCCTGCACGTGCTTTGTCTGGTTTCTGTGTGGTCGAGAATTTTTTTTTAAACTTTGATTCGACATTTTCTCTAGGCAGTTTAAAAAGAGGACATCCATCCAAATTCACACCAAACATGAAAAAGTCAACATGAAAGCTGCACGCAGGAACGTTGGAGTCCAGATTCGCAGCATGAAACTCTGAACTGGGTGAGAGTTTGCCTCAAAAATTTTAGGTTGTCGCTTTGAATCCGAGCTCATGCTTCCATGTGAGCATGTTCTGCCCATGCTTGTGTGGGTTTTCTCCTCCCCATTCAAAAAATATACATCGTAGGTTAATTGGAGACCCTAAATTTTCCTTTTCTGTGGATGAGAGTGTGAATGGTTGTCTATTTTTGTCTGTATGTGATCTGTGATTGGCTGATGTCCAGCTCTCACTGACGCTCAAAGTTAGCTGGGACAGGCTTCAGAATACCAGCGACCATAATGAGGATAAGCAGTCTCGACGATGGATGGATGGATGTGCCACAAGAAATACAAAAGTGTGCCACAGGAAATCCAGTTCCTTTTAATTGCTCCGAAAATTTGTTATGACGTATATTTGTTCATCTGTCTATGCCAGCGGCGTACATTGACTGACAAAGAAACCTAATACTTTTAGCCAAATATAAGAACATAAAAGGAATTTCGTCTCTGTTGGTATGAGCCACATTACTATTGCAGTCACAAGCATCTCTAACAAATGGAACATTTAGAACGTCTACGTGTAATGAAAGGAAAAGGGTACCATTAGAACGGTAAATTAAGGTACATATAATATAATCAATATATCAACAGGTGGAGCGTTGTGTGTTTTGAACCTGAGCGTTCACTATCCCATTGCAATTTTATAAAAATGATTACATACTCAACACAATATAACTAGTCATTCATACTACAAAAAACAAACTGTTAATAAAGTTAACAAAACACATTTGTTGAGCTGCCTATGCTGGTCTATGCTGTTTTTAGGGGGTTAGCATGGTTGTGCATAATGCATTATGTGCTGATAACTACTACTCCAGGCGAAATACGTACAAGACAGAATTTTTAAAACAATTTACCTTAACAAAGGACTCCCCATCGACGCCATGATAGCTATCGTCAAACAAGGCGAATGGCGACGCACACCTGGCTAGACTCCTTCCCTGTAATGTTAATTTGGGTCTCTGTTAGCTTAATTGGCAGTCGGGAGACAACCAAGAAAACGCACCTGAGCACAATGGGAAAAGAAAATGTTAAATCCGATACACACACGTTTTACTTAAATATTGTTGTCTTTGCGTTTGAATAATGTCTTCTGGGGGCAAAATATTTGTGTGCGTGTAGATTATTGTGCATGTCAGCCAAATATTTGCTTCCTGCATCGCAGAAGTGATTGTTTTATGATCATCTGAATTCACATGTCGGCAACAAATTCTACGTGCATTGTCACCGCCTTTCCACCAGATGGCAGCAGAACACCGTAATAAATTCCGTTGCATTCACAAATGGACTTTTCCCGTCTTTACTGAAGTAAAGTAGGATTAAGTCATAGGCACGAATATTGTTGGGTATCCCTTTCATCCAAAGTTTATCAAACAACTGCATTTTTTGCTTTGTAGCAATGTCTGGTGCTTGTCTCCCTTTAAATCTGAGCTGTGAAATATGATCCAGCAGAACATATATGCATGTCCTGTTGTAGCTTGACGTGGATGAAAGCATTGGCAATGTGGCTGGTTTACCCTCCGTATAATTTAAGACCCGGAAGTGAAGGAGCATATGCTTACCAAGTAATTGAACTTACACGGGTAGGGCTCTTATTCAACACATTGTCTGCTTTTATTATTTTCCTGGATCTGAACAGTTATACTTATACTTGTCTATATTTCACTGTTAACAGTGCTTGCCATCAGTGATAATGGCCTGCGGCACCTCATCACCGAAGTTTGGAACTCCACGGATGACGTTTACTCCTTTGGCTGCAGTGGTACAAAGGGTCACAGGTATCAATGACAGTAGGCTACTGCTGTTACGCCTTTGTAATACTTGAGCCCATTCAAGGTTCAGTACTGCAAGAGTTCCAGGTCCAAGTCCAAATCTTGTAGTGTGTCACTAAGGTGCTGTTTTATGGTCATTACATTCGCCTCTTGTACCTAAAAGTCCAGAAGAGCTCTAAAGTCATTTTTCAGTCTGTGCCTTTAACGCCTAACCATCAAAGGATATTGTAGCAAATGTTTACTTTTCACCTTAGTCAATTAGATAATGTAATGCGTGGTGACGTCAGTATCCGGTGTGGTGTTTAGAAATCTTGCCAGACAGTGGCATTTGTTTTCAACACAACAGGAAGAGTGTTGAGTGACAAACTTAACACCTGTTCCGCCTCTCGGCATTCTTTTACGTACAGGTGTGGCCCTGTGGACTAGACTAGTTGGCATAGTAGTATTATTGTTTGTGTTATTTTGGATTTCTTGAACCCATGTCTAATTATGAAATTTATTGTAAATTTATGCTGCACTTCTGTCTGAGTTGTCAGAGGTTTATTATTGCCTGCAACAACACATGAAGGAAAAAATAATTAAATTCCCCTTGAGGGAGTATAATCAGTATAATTTTTTTTTTAAAAAAAACACACACACGTTGTTGCTCAAAGACAATTGTGCAAAAAGAGATCATCTTGACATTTTACAGTTATCAATCACAATTGGGAAGATCAGTAGACCACAAAAGGTCACGGGAGCCCACTTTAGTCTATTGTTCAAGAAATAAGCCAAATTCAAAGTGAAATGCATGCCAGACAAGGTTACTGTTTTCAGATAAGGTTCCTAAACATCTCCAATTAGGATTTTGCGAGGACTTCTTTGAAATGAGGAGATAATGCTGCGGTAGGTCGGGATTCTCTTTTGTACTGATTTTGTATCGTGTTTAGGGAGCACTTAATTGGGGATTGGCACAACACATATCCGTGACTGTTTTATGCGGAAAATCTCTCCTCCTAGCGGCTTAGCATGTCACATTATTTGTGTTTTAGCAGCCTTATATTTATTGCAGTACAGTATTTACTTATTACCACACCCTTGAAAATTAAGTGATTTTCCTACTTGGTTATGCCTCTTAGACCATCTTTGAAAAGATTGGCCGATTGCTTCTGTTGCTAGGTTACCTTACATGTTGTGTTTTGGCAATGATGATGGCCTCTTGTGAGGAAGAAGAATGAAAATGAGCACAAGGGAATTGCTGTATAACATTATTTAATAATAGTACTCTATGGTGTAACCACAAAACAGTTACAAAATATACACAAGTGATGCAGTCAGTTGACAATACATTTACTTCTTTCATATATTCTCAAATAAAAAGTTTATATTCAGAGTGCATGGTTCGAATGCAGTCTATAGAGCAATTTATAATATATAGTTAATGATGCTGGCTTAATACAATACTTAACAACTTCATTAACATATCCAAGACTCTTCAAACTAACATGGGTACCAAACAAGCATAATATTTACAACCATTTACAGAGAACATTTTCAGTGAAAACCCATCAGACTCAGTCTTAACGACCAATAATTTCTCCCTGATGAGCACGCAGCAACACAATGCAACTTATTTTCATTTCTTAAAAATACATCATTATACATCTCTCATTCGCAATAAGGTGATTTACTTATGACGTGAAAATAGCTGATATCTTTTCAACAGGGAGTACAGAACCCTTTCTTTTAGCATTGCGCCATTTTCTATTGCTATCATCTGCACTGGGTTGAGGGGCTTCTTAATGTCTGGAGCGTGCCATTTACAATTCAGGTGAGAATGTACAGTCAAAAGTCATCGTTGGCGAAGGTTTGTACAAACTCCTTGTACCTTGGGCTGGAGTGTGTGCTTTGCTGCCGAGTGGGATTCGAGGACAAAGTTCAAGTAAAGACCAACAGGGAACTCCAGGGAGGAGAGGTCAAGATTTGGTGAACCAACCAGGAAGAACACAGTTTGAAGTCATGTACTGACAGTCTTGGAAGCGAGAGATCGGTTGAGTTCAAGGTTCAAGGGCTTCCACCCCCCCTGCTGAGCATACATCCTTTACTTTCAGAGTCCCCTCTCTCACGGCATCGCACTCGGCCGAGCTCCAACAACAACGATCCGTCATGCAGAGGCCAACGTCTGTGGCGGGCCCGGCTTGAACGGGAAGCCCGGAAGCTCCCCGAAGCAGACGTCTCCGTGGGCCTTGTGCTCGTTTACGGATCTATGCGGAACGCTAAAAGCTTGTCAGAGTGCTGGTTGTTCAAGGTTCGCAGGTCCGGCAGGCGTAGCAGCAGCTTTGGGAAGAGGGTGCTGTCGTCCGGCCGGCGGCTGGTGATGAGTGTGCGCAGAGCTTTAATGAGGTTCTCCTGCAGCTGCTCCACTGCTCCCACATCCACTATGCCGGAGCGATCTAGAGATAATGGCGGAAAATAAGTTAGACGCACGGCTCCGACTGGAGGAAAATGTGCTGCTCCTCTGTGAGTTTGTGAAGTCTTACCAGCTGAAACAAGCACAACAGCCATGAAAAGGGCCATCTCGTCTGGTTCTAAGCCCAGAGATCCGAGCTTCTCGCTGAAATCAAACATGGCGTCCAGTAGAACACCCATGCCCAGTGCCCGTAGCGATGCCAGGGAGTATGTCTGGCCATTGAGGAAGGTCACGGTCTTCTCCTTGGGGTCAAATAATGAGCAGAATCTCACCATCAGCACCTGCAAATAAATAAAGCAATGCTAGGGTCAGAAACTTATGAATTTGTTTTGTACAAAAATGACCCCAAAAAATGGTTATTCATTTGACCTAACTTTGAGGGTTAAATGAATAACCCAATGACAGTTGCGTGAATAACCCAATTCATTTAACTTTGGATTCATTTAACCCATAAATTTGGGTCAAATGATTAACCCACAAAACCCAATTTGGGGTTATTCGCTTGACCCAATTTTTATGGGTTAAATAAATAACCTAATGACAGTTAAATTATAAATTGGGTTATTCATTTAACGGGATTGGGTTATTCATTTAACCCATAAAGTTAAATGAACTGTGTTATTCACTTAACTGTCCTGTGTAACCCATAAAGTTGGGTCAAGTATATCCCACAGGACAACCCAATTTTGGGTTATTCATTTGACCCAATTTTTGGCGGGGTCAATTGAATAATAACCCCGTTTTTGGGTTATTTTTGTATAAAATTTAAGTGAATAACCCAAAAAGTTGGGTCAGTCCCTTTTTGACCAATGTTTGGGTTATTTTTTTACCCAGCTGTTTTTAGAGTGAATGCCCCAGTAGTTATTCAACTTTGACAATATTGCCTGTGTAGCAAATGAAGGCTCAATGATCAAAAGATGGTGAAAATTACATTTATATTCCTATGTTTCTTTCCAATTTTTTTTACATTTGTACAACTGTGCGACCTAATCCACAATCACATGTAAACAGCCCATCCAAGTTACGTAAAGCAATGTACCTGGAAAGTGCCCGATTTGAGTAGCATGACTTGGTCCTGTTGGCTGAGAGTCTGGAATCCAGGTATACTCTTTGCGAACTCCACCACTTCTTTGACGGCGGGGGTGAAACACTGGGAAAAGGACTCCCACACTTCCTGACTGGAGCGACTGGCTGGAGCCACCGGACAAGAATTGAGCGGACATGCCTGTCACAAAAACAAGCAGATGCATTAGCTGCCTATCGCGGACATAAAGAAGATGAAAAACAAATGTAAGAACGTTACAAGACTCACCAAGACTTTGGCTCCACCGTTTAGCTTCCAGGGACATGAATTTTGGTTCTGAAGATAAGTCTTGTGATTGACTGCGTAGTGCTGAGATGAAAGGCCGCGGACGGGACACTGATTCTGATTGCTGAAGTTATACTTGGAAATGTTGGCGTTATTATTCGTGGCGTTGTCATTATTGGAGTTGGCGACAGGACACTTTGACGGGACGCTGTATCCCGACGTCGGGTCCCTCTGGAATGTGTGGTGCGCCTGCGCCGTTGTATGAGGTGGGGCTGTTTCCTGCGCGGGACTGTTCTGGAACGAATTGCCAAGGTTGCTGTTGCTGTTGCTGTTGCTGGCAGGCCTCTTGAGAGGTTTCTTCTCACTGTTTATTAAGTCGCTCTGGTATGACTGCATTCTGGAGCCTGCTCCTTCGTTCGTCTGGTTCTTTGGGCTGCAGTGAGTGTCGGAGGGAGGCGACATCTCCATCTCCATTGAGGCCGATTCGTTTAGACTGTTCATGTAGCTCTGCATCTCATCCAATAGTCTCTGTTTCTCTCGTTTGGGGATGCGGCCAAAACGCACAGCTGAGGAGAGGAAAGCGAGAGAGAGAGCGCCTTCTGTTAGAATACGCAAGCAGCAATTCGAAGGAAAAAAAACAAAACTCAAAAGCCTACATGCTTATCATCATTCTATGGACTGTAAAGTCGCCTTCTCATTTGAAAGCGTCTTCCTTCCCTCCACTGTCACAGTCTACCCCTCCCTCTTTTTACTGCTCCCGCACTGACAGCCCTATTTATAGTTCGCTATATGCTCCCCCCCCCCCCCCCCCCCCCCGCAGTCGCTGCTCGCATTCTGTCTCAAAGTTGAGCGCTGCGGCTCTCTTGTGTAGAAGTAGGTCACTGGGTCAACAGTGCTAAATATGCTGTCATTTGTAAATTGACAGGCGAAAAGGTACAAAAAAGATGAGAGGCGAGGTGGAAATGATTTCGAGTGGGGAAAAAATTATTGACCGGATATTTTCAAATGTTGTCATTCAAAATATGATATGGAAATGACATAGGCCCATCCTAGGGTAAGAAAATTAAATAGGTCCTAATAATACCGATTCCCTGCTGTGATCTACTTCATTATCTGGCGATTTTCCCGCTCCTCCATTATATTCCAACTTTTTAGGTCAACTAAAAATGTTTGCTCCAAAAAGAGATGATTTATGGCCACCTAGTTTGCCCGTCCCCCAAGAGGCTGGAGCCTCGCTGTGAATATCTTCAATAAAGGGCAGATTACATGTGTAATATCTAAACTGGAACACTCATTTTTGTGCTATGATTAATGGAACAGTATAACAAGAACGCCAACATAAGATTGCCTTGAAACAAAAGGTGAGACTGAAAACGCACCATCAACAACTTCGGTGTCCTAATTTCCCAAAATAAACCATTTTTGTCGCAGTTTCTCAGTGAATGATGACTACTGGGACTCTCGAGCTCCTCTTGCCATAAATCAGACAGAAGTGAAGAAATGGAAGAATACGAATAAAAGAGGGAGGGAACCGTTTCTTAAAATGATGTATTATCTTTAACTTTGGTTTTATAAACTGCGGTATATTGAACAACTCCCTCTGCAATGGAAACGCATTAGGTTCCTGTTATGTATCTGTGTGCGCGTCTCGTACCATCTCTGGACATGCCCACTGAGAGGCACTTCTTAAAGCGGCAGTGTTGGCAGCGGTTCCGGTTCATGCGCATGATGAGACAGTTTTCGTTCTTCACGCACATCTTGTAGTGGATGTTCTGCTGAATGCTGCGTCTGAAGAAACCCTGGAGAGCGCACAAGTGGAGTTCAGTCATTCAGTGCCAATGACGGATATAGACGTCATTTTCAGTGTGACTTGGCAGGTGGCTCTAAACGCTGCATTTAAGCTCACCTTGCAACCTTCGCAGGCGTGGACGCCATAATGGAACCCGGATGCAATGTCCCCACACACTTTACACAGAAGCACCATCCCTCCAGTTTCTGTGAAGACATGAGCGCATGATTTATGAGAGGGATGCTAACTGCTAGTAGGTTGACAGAAAGAAATAGGACAGGTAGGATGGTAGCAATTGGCTATGTACTTACTCGGAAAACTGCCGGTAAAACCGCAAGGTCTTTTGGCCACGGTGGGATGGTTGTAGGTGGCTGATGACACCGTTGGAGCATTGTTCACTTCTGGAAATTGGAAGACCATTTTCGGGGAAGGCGTCCCTCCCCTTTGTTCCCCTCCCTGCTTCATGGGCCCAATCTCCTGAAAGGAGACACCCTCTGGGGACGAGGGTTGTGAGTGGGAGGAGGGCGACTGGGTCTGGTATCCACTGGAGGGGCTGCCAGGACTCGGGCTGGCACTGCCAGAGGAGCCGGCGTAAAGGATGACACCACCTGAGGAACACACAAAGGAGAAGGAAAAAAACATTAGTTGAGCCATATTTAAGTTCTGCTTTCATGACTTTTTGGCAGGCTTGTTGATACCTTGATCATGTTTGAGACAATTGGATCTGGCCCATTATGAAATGGTGAAAACAACAAGTGCAGAAACATGCTCTAAACATTGAATCAAAAAATTGGCTTTTTTACGGTTCTCTTCAGAAAGCTTCTAAGTAACACATTAGCATTAGGGAGATTATCGCTGCCGATATTCAGCATTTTGACAATTTTAATAATAATAAATCAATCAAAAACTCTGTCTTCAGGAAAGTAAGAAACTATTTATGAAAAATGTCAGTTAACTAAGTAAGAGATTCTAGGAACTATGTTACCTTCTGTTTTTCATTGAAAACTAAGATAAGTGAAAACTTTTCAGATATTTTACAATTTTGTGCCATTTTTGTGGTCATGTGCCTCCTATGTGGAATAAAATGTCCTTTTGTCCAGGGATGTCACATCAAGTTGGAAATGCCCTATTAGCCCTGAATGCCGCTCCCTGCAACCCCCCCTGCCCCCCTTGTTTTGCAGACAGTTTTCTTCCCGCAAGATGAAAGCCTCCCTCTCACGTGCAGCCCGAGGGCCAGCCAACTCCCTCCCCTGCCTGCTCGCTTTCACTTCACCACAGCCCTTTACGCCTCCTGCTTACCCCTCCCTTCGTCTCCATTCTCCTCCCCTCCCTCTCTCCTCTTTGGCTCAGAGCACGCAGACCCATTTATCCGCCAGCCACCTGACCGCCAGCTCACATGGACTCTTGACACAGTTCCCGCCCGGCTCACAAGGCCCTTTTGCGCAGTCTCGTGTAGACAACAGCAGCAGTACAATAATAAGCGCTAGGGTGAGATCACGTTGGGCTACGGAGGCTTTTCAATGCCGCATGTAGGCTGGAAGGGGAATGGCGTCGTTCCAAAATGGCATTTGGCAAACTGTGCAGAGGGTTATGGGATAAGATTATCACTTTACGTCCGATATTACAATACTTTGGATCGTGAATGTATTATACATTTTATATATTGTTTTGTATGTTTGAAGCTAAAATGTGTTGTCAACAATAATATAGACAAATTATCTGCTACGTGGTCTTTTTTTGTGTACATTTCCCATTAATGACCTTGAATCATCCCAGCATAACTGATTAGCCGCTTGCTCCGGTGCTCTCTCTCCTTGAGGGAACGTGTGGCATTTCTTTGCAGCTTCGAGTGCCTCCCTTCTTTAATTCCTGCGCTCGCACGTGTCAGCGGCGAGCGAGCCCGAGGTAGCCATGTGTGGCTCTTGACTTCACACAAAATGACGCATGTGTGCGAACAAGGTCAAGTTTTATGAACATGCGTATCGCCTGAGTCACGGCCGCCGTCACATGGAACATACTTCCTGGCTTCATTCACCCGCCCACTCATGTCAAAACATCCCCTCATTCCGCCGGCCCCTAACAACTTCCTGGAATCTGGTTTGACTGGATGTCAGAGTGAGCTCAGCATTGTAGTCGTGCACAAGTTGAAACACGTGATGCGTGCACTTGCGCAGGGCCGTAAGAGCTATAGAATAAACACAACAACCCGCCCGCCGCCTCCCTCCCTCTTGCTGGTCCTTGATAACTTCCCATCTCGTGTACTCCCGCCTCCGAGGCATCTGACCATGGCAAGCTTACTGTATGAACATCAATCTCGTGTCATGACTCAGACAAACCCTTCACCTTACTACACCCCCCCCCCCCCAACCACTCTTCTGCGTGAACATTTACAGTTCAATCCACGTGCAAAGTTTGGCCTTGTGTGTTGTTATGAACAGGGATGACTCTATATAGTGGTGACTAAACCTCATTAACAACAAATCTCAGTTGTTAAACCTTGAAGCGGCGGGTTATACCAATTTAATTGCCAGGAATATAGTACTATAATTTGCTTGTTTCATGTCAATGCAGCGATGTGACTGGCTGAGTCTTGCGCGATGAATGAATGACTGTTTTCAGTAGTTTTGAGAACATTTGTGACGCATTCGGACGCACATGTTAACACCTGCCCTGGCAATGGGTCTTACCCAAAGTCTTAGAGGAAATCAAGTAGATAATTGATGGACGTAAACACCTTCAGCATTTAAATGTAAATGCCACCGTTAAATATCCAACTTGTTAAGAGGACAATTGTTAACTTTTTAAGTGCTCCGTGGCCATGATTGGAACTCTTTTTACTGCTCTAGAAAATCCGTTTTCCCCATTGAAATGCCATTCATCCATCCAAACCTCCCCTACAGTTCCATAATATTATATGGAATTAGAGACGTTCGATACTACTCCTTTCCATACCAATATGAGTACCAATAAGTACCAATACCACTAGTACTTTTGATACATAAAATATCTCCCCCAATAAACGATGAAAGATCATTTTAAAGAAAGATCTGTAAATATCAATGTAGCATTTTCCCTTCAATGTAATGGCAATTATATATATATATGTATATATATTATTATATATTTTTTTAAACCATATCCTTATTTATATTATTATTAAAATATATTTTTTCTAATTTCTCTGTTGCAGTCCTGATAGTACAATCGTCACAAATGTATGTACCAAAATCTTGAAATAAGATATTTATACCCGCTATTGGCCATGATTGAAACATGAAAGTTAGTGCTAAGGACCAGATGCTACCAGCAACATCCAGTCCGACAGGATGGAACATATGTTTTACTTCACTCTAATAGGATGAAGTAATGTTTACTACACTTGACTGTGCCTGCTAATCAGTAGATTGTGAAGCAGTCCTACTAAGTAGCGCAAAAACACTTTAAAACCCCTCTGACCCACTGACCAAACTTGCTGCGAATACAGAGGAATCCCCGTGCTGGCCCCCGGAGCGAGCAAGCGTGCACGCTTTTGCTTGGAGAGGAACATCCGCGAGGGGCGGGGCTCAGAGGAAATCATGCGCGGCACGTGGACGACGAGGTTGTTACACGTGCTGTGCGTTCGATGTGGAACGGGGCGGGGCTGCGTGTCAGAACTCGGCCGCATGATTGCAAGTTTTATCTATCGCCGCCGCCTCTACCCACAATGCACCGGGCACGCAAAAGACATGGCGCAGGAAACGGATGAAGGGACGTTGACGTACTTATAGAACGGCCCCCGTTGGGATTTCCGCGGTATTTTACATCACCATATCAGGTGCTCCGTGTCATTCGGTAAAATATAAGAAGGTCATCATTATCAACTATAGCAAGAGTGAAGGGTGTGTAAAGTGGGCTCGGGGGGCATTTTAGGTCTCACTCCACGTGAGTTTGTTTACATGCAATTGCTCGAAAGTCAAGTGTCAAAGGGGATTTAAGGTCCATATTGCATTTTGTTAAGAGCATGCAGCTCCCCCAAGCTGTTGGGTGATCATCAAATAGCAACACAGCAGGCAATCATCTGAATAAAGACTATCATTGAGTTTATTCATAGACATACTTTTCACACTTAACCACCTTTTGTATTTGGAATTGACCAACTAAATGTATAGAAAATACCATTATCAATACCACAAGGTTAGTTAGCTGTGTGTTGATAAAGAAGAACGCTTACCTCCGGGGCTATTCTCCATGTCTCCTATCGGATTGAAAGACGTTGCTTCCGTTGTTCTCGTGTTTAGCGCCTTTTCTCGCCGCCGATGAGTTTGGTAGAAACAGGTGAAAGGGTCCTGAACCGCCAAGGCATACAGAGCGTATCCCACAGATCAAAAGAGCAGGGATGTGCAGTATCGGGGGGTTCTTGAGAAAATCCGGTCAGCAGAGCAAAAAACTGTTGAAGTAGGAGAAAATAGAGCAAAGCTGTACTCAGTCCGGGAGGAAAAAACTCCGAGGTGAATGTGCGCCTGCCTCAAAGGGGTTCTGTCACACTGAACTACTTGCCGTGTACAGTCACCATGATTAGGAGTGCAAGTAGTTTAAACACACCCCACTCATCAATAAGCAACACGCGTCCTGAAATAACCAGCACGTTTTCAGGTGCCTGACAAATGTGACCGTTTTTTTCTCCCCCCCTCTCCCTTTCTCGTGTCCCCTCTACCGCCCGTTTGTTGATGCGTCTCTCTCCGTCTCTCTCTCTCTGCCCCCACCCTCATGCTCCTCCGCCTCCTCCTCACGCCCCCACTCCGGTCGCTCGTGCTCGGCCTCTCATTGGCCGAGGCCCCCGCTTGGAGACGGCACATTGGGCTGTTTGCACATTGGAATGCTGCTGCTTAAAGCTCTGCTGCATGTGCGCGCGGCATGTGAGCCAGCGCTGCCCTACTGACACACATTTTATGCAAATGAGCTGCCTGAGCTCGCAGCGAAGTGGGTGATGCGAGTGGAGCCGGGAAGATGTCCCACTCGGTGTGAAATACTTCATCTGTTGCTGTTGTTGGAGGGAAGTGAAATGTAGCCTCTTTCACACTAGAGCAGGGATTCCCAGCCACTAGTGTTGCTGTCGTGAGCAATTATGTCGGTAGTGTGTTACAAAATAGCGATTTAGACTAACGTATGACTTTTTCCAAACATGTAATCAGACTACAATTATTCTTCAAATGCCCCTGATAATTGCTTTGTAACTGAACTAAACAAATGGTTAATGATTCGAAACAGCATAGTACTTACTAAAGTCACTAAACAAATAACTATACATTATAAAACTTTCAAGTTTTGAGTTTGTATCAGCTAAAACAAAAATATTAAAGGTTTGTTGCACACTCTTGTTAGTCGACAGTTAGATAATCTTCTTCGCTTCAATCGCATTATGTCAAAAAAAAAAAAAAAGATCACAGACTTTCGGCAGTCACACCAGATTGTGTGACTGCCGAAAGTCCTCAAATTTAATCATTATATTTATAAATGGACATTATAAATGTTGTTTCAGAAAAAAAGGAGAAAAAATCAAAACAACATTCATAAATATGTCAAGTAAATAAGACTGACTGTATATATATATATATACACACAATAAAAAACAATTAGCACATTTCTTAGGTGGAATACTGAAAAGATCCTTCTTTTTTTTAATCAAAATAATTCCGATAAGTCAAAAATGGTTGCCATCTTTTTTTTGTAAATTTAATAAAAGCAAACTTGATTCTTTAACATCACTGTTAAAAACACACTTCCAATTAAGTGACAAAACCGGGTGTCACTAATATATTAAAGCTGCCCAATGCAGAAAATTTTATTTTGAATCGCTACTGCCACGTGTGGCCCGAAAAACAGCACACTCCCTTGTCACGTACACAATGTGCGCATGACGTCGCATCTGCAGGCAGAGGGCGGGAAATTCAAACCCGAATCGAATCTGAAAACTATTGGCCAGAGGCTTGCAGGAGTACCCACTGTGAACAGCTAAGGTGTTAATCTGCTAATTAGAAGATGTTGAATCATAAATCGTCAAATAATTTTTTTTTTTTTAAATTATTACATAGGGCAGCTTTAAGCAAGGTGGTCGTATCTGCTAAACATAGCTATTAAAGTCACTTGTAATCTAATTTAGTTACTTTTAAAGTAATCAGTAAAGTCACTTTTCAAGGTAACTGTGGCAAAACTGTTTGTGAGCGATCATCAGGTGTGTCGTGGGAGATTTTAAAGCACACGAGGAATTTGTCTCTAGTTTTTTTTTTCCCACTCTCATACTTAAACAAAAAGACACTACATGTCTAGTAAAATATACATTTAGGATGTAGGCCTAAATTCATTATTCGCATGAGATACAGACCATGACTAGTGAAGAGCAAAAATCGTCAAGTCATTAAAATTCTTGCATACCATGTTGTTGTCCACGGTTCGACAGTAAAGGACTTTGAGCACAGCCCAACCAAAGTCCACTCACATGCAAATGATGTTTTTATGAAGTCTATGCAAATATGAGCTTAGCATCATTTTTAGATCATCATCTGTTAGAAAATAATGTGAATGTTTTTAAACAAACCTTCCAATGATAACAGCGCTAAAATGCACTATTCCAAATTATTATGCACAGCTGTGATTCAAGACATTTTATCCGTTGTAAAGAACTGAAAATGGCTATTTGTTGAATTGTTGAATATAAGACCTATTATTTGATAGCAGCTTGGCAATTCTTACATGCATTGCACTTGAGAGTTTTTTTTTTGTTTTGGACAGCTTCTGCTTGAATTTTTTTCCAGCATGCCAATATAACCTCCCAGAGCTGCTGTTTGGCTGTTTGACAGACTATTTATAAAAATCAGAGAAAACCATTAGCATAATAATTTGTCCAACAATTTAGAGGTAATTGCTTTCAGTTGATTTAATTACGTACACGTTGACACTCTGCAGACTCTGCAGTGGAAAAGTGTTTTGAAAACATCAATTTGACACCACGTTGAGACCCTGGTTGTTGACATGGTCCAACACAAAAATGCAATCGTACTGCAGAAAATCATTGAAGAGCATGTGAAATTTTGAAGGCATCACCCGGCTCATCATTCACAACATTGATCGTGTCCTCAAACGCAACACAACGCTGATGAAGCAGCTGCTAGAGTGCCCTTCGGACGCAACTCAGAGAGCGTCAATGAGAAAAGATTCCAGTATGGTCATGTAGGAGTTCAATACTCCTCTCTACCTGAAAGCATACAAGTCTGTCTTTCTTTTGCAACTTAACAACCATCTGTATTTTTCTTTATAGAGTGTTTGAACAGAATTCGTTCAACAGATGAGCAGCAGAATCATGAATAGGAAAAGCGTCCTCGCTCCAAAGTTTCAATATCAACCAAGAAGTCCTGAATGTTTTTATGACCGTCAACCCTACACCGGTGAAAATGTGTTGCGGACCATGGAACTCTAATGGCATAAGTGTGGGGGCATACCAAGCGTGGATACAACATACCATGAGTTATTTCCCACGTTGCCTGAGGAGGAAGAACGTGGCCTGAGCCAGCACATTGACATGATGATGTGAATGAATAATTGTGACGTTATTATGCAGTTTTGTAGGTATGATGTGATTTTTTTGCCCTCCTATTTTTTTTTTAATCATGTACTTTATATTTAACTCATTCACTGCCATAGACGGTTATAGACGTCAAATATTCATTTGAACTATTTCTATTAGTTTATCATTTTTTCCAATTTTTGTTAACAAGAGTATGAAAACCTAGAATTTTATATTGTACATTTAGAACAGATGTAAATTTTGTGATTAGTCGTGAGTTAACTTGTGAAGATGCAATTATTTACGATTATAATATTTATTATTTATTTAATCACCTGACGCTCCTAATTTTTAATAATCTTTTCTTTCCTTTACTCGCGTCAGGCGATTATTTTTTAAAAAATTGTAATTAATCGCATGACTTCAATAGTTAACTCACGATTAATCCGAAATTTTATATCTGTTCTAAATGTACAGTAAAAAAATTCTAGGTTTTCATACTCTTGTTAACAAAAGTGGAAAAAATGTTAAACTACTAGAAATCGATCAAATGAATTTTTGACGTCAATAGCAGTGAATGAGTTAAGAAGAATTTATGTTTCATAATTAATCAATATCACATTGAAGTGAAGTGAATCAAATAGAATAAAAAAAAAAAATCAATAAAAATCAATTGAAGAAATTAGAATCGATTTCCCTCCCAGCCCTAGCGCACAGGCAGGGTATGTCATCATTTTGATACTTAATCACCTTAAAGCTTTTTTTCAGGGAATCAGATGCCATTCATACTTGCATTTTCATACACACTGTCTCATAGAATGAAGGAAAAGGAATGGTGGAGTTCTGTGTTCCTTTAACTTTCTGACCATAATTCCAAAAGGTATGGCCCATGGTGGTGGCAGCCTCGTGCTTTAGGGCTGTTTTTCTTCCTGGTTTGTATGAATGAACGTGTTGAGGACTGCAGTGAATGCGGACATTCCTTAAGTTCTCAACAACAGCAGCAGATTGAGCGAGTGAGCAGCAGATTGAGCGAGTGAGCAGCTTATTGTTGCCGAGACGATCTTTCGTCGTCACTGACAGCACGTGCGTAATGGGCGGTGCTCAGCGTGACTTCCTCTGTCCCTCCCCCACCGTTGTCACGTTCCTGCTCTCTGCAGATTGTGTTTGCACACAGCCAGGCTATCAGCCCAAGATTGGCTGGGACCGCCCGAATGTAGGTCACAAGCTGCTTGTGGAAACATGAGCTTTAAAAGAAAGAAAGAAAGAAAAAAAAAACGACCTAAATGTGCCTAAAATCGTGGGCTCGTCGTAGAAAAAAAAAGATGACAAAAAAAGAGATGAAAAGCCCGCCCTTTGGCGGCAGGTGTAACGAGTTTTAATCTGGGTCACGATGTTTTACGACCTGGCAGAAGCAAAATGTGATGTTATTCTCATCCGCTCGAATGTATTCTTGATAGATGAAGTCAATGAAGAATATGATATTAAAAATATATATTTTTTTAAAGTTGACCTCAATCTTTGTGAAGGCCACCCATGATGAAGCACTTTAAGGAAAACAAAATCCTGTTGGATGCCTGTGTTGTGACAGTGGGGCCATAATGGACGCCCAGACTGACTAGATTTGTATTTAAAATACAATTAATTACCAGTTGTTGTTTTTTTCAACTTTATTATTGTATATCCCTGCCAATGATTTTTGTCCTTTAAATTTAAAACCAATTAATGCTCATGTTAGTATAGCAGTTTGAAACTATATTTAATAAATACCACTATATATTAACATCTTCATCTTGTATTCTTTGTTTATAATATATTTACATTTATTTTAATTTCCATTAAATGTTGTTGCTTGTTTTTGTTTGTATTCTGCTGGTTGTACTATATTAATACAGTACAAGTGTTTATGTATTAATTTCCCTCATTGAATGAAAATGAATTGCCTATGAATTCATCCATATGTCTATTAAACGAATTAACTCATATTTTAATTACATTTAGCAAAAGTATCATGGTCAGAAGTCAAACCATGTGGCAGAATTGATAGAAAGTTTCCTTAAAAAGGAAAGAAAAAGCTTGTTACCTCAAAACTGCCGTTTCCCAGATGCAATAGTAAAACAACAGCGCCCCTACGTGGTTAAAATAAGATATTGCAATTTCACAAAATGATCTCATGCGTCACCTAAACGTTTGTCCACAAGATGTCAGTGTGTGCTTGGTTCGGTTGTATCGTGCACTTGGCCCACACATAAATTCTACATGTGTTCATGTCGTTACAGAGGAGAATGTGATCGTTCCTATAATAAAGGGTCATATATGCATGTCACTGACACCTTACAATAATGGTATGCTTGTTAAATTATTTTGACACTGTTGGTTGCTTGGATTGCACGTTCATCAGACATGATGGAGAAATATGTTTTA
The DNA here is from genome assembly GCF_051991255.1 of Vanacampus margaritifer. Taxonomy (NCBI): domain Eukaryota; kingdom Metazoa; phylum Chordata; class Actinopteri; order Syngnathiformes; family Syngnathidae; genus Vanacampus; species Vanacampus margaritifer. The sequence continues at coordinate 13,545,834 of NC_135439.1, forward strand.
CATTATTCACCACAAAACATTGTTTATAGCTGTAGCATATTTAGCACACACAAATAAAGAGGCCAGGAATGTCAACAAATACATTTAGGAAAAGAAGATGCTGTTCTGCAAGGTAACCATGTTGCATTAGTTGCAAAATGAAGTAGCTATAAGAAATCAAAACATCGCTTAAGATGATGAATTACAGTTTAACCACCCCAATAATAAATACATCATTAACACACTACCTCTGTGACGGTGTCAATCAATGCATGCTGTTGTATTCGATCTCATTAAACTGAGCAATTGTACCCGGTGTTGTGAATCGTGAGTGTATATTTAGCATGCTTGACGGAAATATGAAGAGAATGTATTGAACAGCTGGTTACAATAAAAAATACAGAGGACATTAGTCTCATGTTAAATGTTAAAACTAATCCAAATGTAATTTAGTAAGTAACATCCGAACATGCCTTTGTTAGGTCTCAAATGGGGTTGGGGGGGGGGGGGGGGATTCTGTCAGGCACATATATTTTGCACTAGGTAGTTAAAATATGCCGACATCTGTTGACAGGCAGCCTCTTGTTATGAGGTGCCACATTATCCCGAGAGAGGGGAGCGCCGCATCCCTGCTGTATCCGCATTTCTCTGGTCCCGATAGGGTGGTAGGGAATTCTAATATTTGGTGAAGCTGCTGGGGGCAGCCATCCATTATTTATTTATGTAACTTCAAGCTTACGGCTTAAAATCACACTGCAGTCTTGTGCAGATGACTTCAACTCTGTCACGCTGTGTTCTGAGTGGCATCACGTTATGTCTTCTTCCCAATACTTTCATTTCTTCATGCGATTCGTCTTGCATCATGAGCATAAAGCCACTAAATTTCATGATCATGGGAATACAAAAACAGTGTGGCTCTGCGGGACCTGCTGGTATTAAATTTGCATTATTTATGACTCTATACTAATTATTAGTAGTGATGGATTCCGATAACTGATATTTGGAGCCAATATTAATTTGCAGTAAAAGGGCAAATGGTGACATCAAAGTAATAATAATAAGAATAAGAATAATAATAAAACCTGAACTCTTACATTTGTTGAAATTCCATTAACTCATTTGCTCTCAAAAACATATACAAACGTTCTATTTTAAATATTTAATGGTTCCAAAAACGTATTTATACGTTTAAAAAAAAAAAAGTTTGTTTTTTTAAAAAAACATTCTATTTTAAATATTTCATGGTTCCCAAAAAGTATTTATAATTTTTTTTTTAAATGTATTTTTGATTTTTTTTTAATGCTAGAGCATACAGAAGGCTTTGATGCAGCCTCTGACCTGAATAGGACGCTTAAAGCAATGCTAGTAATTACAAAAAGGGCCAGCAGGTGGCAGCAGAGTACAAGAGATCAACCAGGGCCATGTTGCAAAAAAAGCTGTTTCCCCCAGTGTTTCAAACAGATTTGTAAATAATGATTAAACTTAGCTGTATTCTAATGCTAATTGCAAAACTGAAACAGGTACAAATATACTTTTTTTTCCCCTGATGAAAGAAGAGACTCTAATCTTTATTTTGGTAGGTTCCATGTCTTTATAGCAGTAGAACACAGTATTCTATGGGCCTTGCAAAATCAGTCAAAATCCAGTAAAAAAGCTGGGAGCGAAGGGGGTTGCTTCAGTGAAAATGGCTGGGAGTGAATGAGTTAAGCATGTTTGTAACAATAATGCTTCAAATTTGCAACATGTTGAAGGTTTTTCTTTCAATTTTAAAGTGCGAATAGACAGCTTTGTTTAAAAATTCTAAGAGAAAGTGAAGGGAGCGCCCACGATCACCAGCATGACTTAAGTTAAATAAAAACCTTAACAAATAAATAGCTCCCTAAAGCTTTCCACAGTAAAGTTTCACAACATTTCAATCAAACTGAAATGTTAAACGTTTATTTTATTTTCCCCTGGCCTGTCTAAATATTATCACGAAAATGACTTAACGCTAACTCGTTCCACCTATTTCCTTACTCTCAAAGATGAGCAAGGCCACAACAGTTGCAGTCCAAACAAAACGCTATTTTATTTACATGTAGAGGTAGGTAGCAATAGGCTCAGGGTGGCCAAAACATACAAAACAATCAATTTGTTCAACTAAACTTTCTAAACCAAAAATAATGAAACTCAAACATTCTTTACAAACCGGATAAAAACTGAAATCAAAATGGCCGCCCAACCCTACAGTTACCCGGACAGCTTTCCTTATCATACACTTAAAGGTCAACATGCTTCTAAGCTGCAGTCTCAAACGAAACTAAGCCAACTCAGAACCATGACACACGGTGCAGGTGAGAGTAGGTTCAGAGGAAGTGTAAGGACAGGTCCAAAAGCGACCATTTTATATTCTCACCAATCAGCTGTCGGCATGTACGAAATACAAAATGACAGACTAAAGGTAGCAGCAGCAGCAGCAGCACAACAGAAATATCCACAAGGACCCAGGGTCTTAACAGTCAAGAATGTGAAAATGGCCCCCGCATCCTTCAATTTTTCCCTTGGTGGTTTGGTCACCTGGTCTAAACAAACTAAATCCAAACAAATCCTCAGTAGCCTCTTGAAGTCCTTGAAAATGTAGACAATAAAATAAGCAGACAGTTGGCCTTGAGGGCCGAATTCGCCCACATCCCAAATTGAGCTAATACATCTTTAAAACTACAAACTTTTGAAAAAAGCAGAGTGTGCACGTCACAGCCAGGTGTTTCCTGTCCAGAGTGTTTGTGCACATGTGGTCATCAGTCACTGCAGAATACAAGCACATTTTTTTGTTACCGGGACTTTAAAAGAAAGTGAAACACCTCACACCTGCTCTAAAAATGAAAAGTATCGTTTATTAGGATTTGAGATTTTAACTCTTTGACTGCCAGACGTTTTCAGAAAAGGGATGCCGTGGGTGCCAGCCGATTTAAGCATTTTGACTGATCTTTCAAGGTCCACAGAAAATGTTGTGTTTGGACTATGGAAACACACATACTACCAAATGAAAGATTGAACTCTCATCTTTCATCAGAAAAAAAGTTTGTTTCTACCTTATTCCGTTTTTCAGTAATCAACAATAGAAAATGGTTAGTTTCACTTCTGTTTAAAAAAAACGTATTTTAACGTCTTTGGCAGTCCTCCATAGGATTTTACTAAACGTTATTTAACGTTTTTGGCAGTCAAAGAGATAAACAGTACATTGTTTTGTCTCTGTCAAAGTATCCGTTTGCAATACACGTTATTATAGACTGAGATGTAAATTCAGATTATTTCATTCAAAACTTTAAAGAACGACCTATACAGTATATCCCAATATTTAAAAAAATCGCATGAAATTAATGGCAATACTGTATGTTCTTCTCATTTCTAGTTCCTAATCGTAAAACGGCCACAAGAGGGTGGTCGATGCTTGTATCGGCCATTGTTGCGAGCACCGATACCATGAAATAAGGTCGGGTATTGGCCCGATACTCGCCCATCCCTAAAATAAATACATGCTTATAAAAATAGCTGCATGAGTTCAGCTCGGTAAGACCGGCTAAGGAATTGATCATTTAATTTAAGTGGATTACATAGACTTGGTGTCATTTAATTATATAAAGCAATTGCAATAAAAAAAAAATCCACAATAAATTATATCCATTATTATTTGCTATCAAAAATAAGTAGCTTTCACTGTTAGGTAATATTTTAAAATATTTTAAACTGTAGGCCTTTATGCAGGGCTGGACCGGCCATCTGGCATACAGGGCAGATGCCCAGTGGGCCGGCGTCTTTGGCGCTGATGCAGTGCTTTTTAATGATTATTTTCCTTCATTTTTACCAAAGGAGACAGGCCCACAATTTAGATGGGCTGGTCCATTAATCCATTTTCGAATATAAACATCAGTCAATGTCAGTGGCCTAACGGCAGACGTGGTCAGGAGTCGGGCTGGGCAGGCTTAAGTCAAATGCCAGGGCTGACTTTTTTTGTGCCAGTCCAGCCCTGCCTTTATGTAATTAAATATTACTACTCGTTCCAATTTGAGTCACTCAGTATTATAAAGCAAGTGTTTGACTGTTAGTGCTACCTCACAAAAAAATACATTGATTAAAATAAATTACTCTCAGGTGTTGTATGTTTTTCTATGAATCTACGATTTGAAATGACTTTTTATGTGTGTCTGCACAAAGTATTAAAGGAAAATGGTGGTAAGCAATGCCACTATTCAGAGTTTCTTTCCAAAATGTCAGCGCCAGCTACTGGCCTGGTGTGTATACTACAGCATTTTCCATCATTTTTTTTCCTAGTCTATTTATGAAGAAGGTTTGCTTTGAAAATGTTGTCAGAAAAAAAAAAAAAAAAATTTTTTTTAAAGTTCATGTAAAACCCCCCAAATATATTCCTATTTTTGACAAGTTGTGTATTCGTACTCTTTGAATGCTCTTGTTTATAACACATTACCCATAATGGACCCTTTGAGCAAAAATGACGTAGTGACCATCTAAAATGCTTCCTGTCCACGTGAGTCGATTGCAGCGCGAGCCGAAATGGCCTTCAGCTCCAGGGAGGAAGCCTTTAAAATTTCCAAGACCTCAATTTGGAAAATTCCTTGTTAGGAACCACCAGCGTATTTCTCTTGATCTCTTTTCTCCTCCTGCAATTACCCGCCGTAATTCCGCTCTCATCCAATCATCTCATTTTGTCATACGGTGCCCTCCAATCACCGGCCGTCCCCCAGGCAGCAACACTTTTACCGTATCTGCCGTAATTAGACAATCGTTCCCACATGTGGATCAAACTCCTCTAATCACTCAAAGCTCCAATCCACCCACTGTCTCCATTTTCCTCCCTCTGTTTTTCTTATTTCCCCGTCTCGCACTCGTCTACCCTCCGTGTGCCCCTTTACACCACCACCCCCTCTTTTCCCTCTCGTTCTGATTGAATTACCATAAGTGCAGGTCCTGGCCAAAATATGCCAGCTTGTTCTGATTAAAACTGTCCCTGTTAGAGTAGAGACGTTCCAAATGGCTGTGAGTGGTTTGTGTGTTTGCTAGGGGAGGGGGGAACACATGCGCCTATTTGTGCTGAAAAGAAAAATGCATCCAGACAATGTTGCATGGCGAAAGATGAAGAGCGGAAGGCCGACAACAAGATGGGGACGGAGAGGTAGTGCGGTGAAGAAGAAAAAAAAAAAAGGGGGGGGGGAGTATTTGGGAGGAGGGATGAGACGGTAATGGTAGTTGACAGTGTTGAGTTCACAACAGGTTCATGGTGACATCATGGTTGAATTTTGGGGAACATTTGTACGGGAAGAGCTATTCAGCGTTCATTGGATGCACATGTACGGCCTTTTCACCCACACAGAAACAACAAATACGCTTTGGCGCTTTAATATTCATTGGAGCTTGTTTGTATTTCCATGCGCGCGTATGATTTACTGTGATTTTTTTGCCTCTAGTGTTCACTGAAAGGACCCCTTTCATTTCGCAACATGTGAGGTAAACTTGCTAACCCCAAAATGGCGACCCGGAGTGTCGCCCGTTTCCTTTTCGCTCCCTGGTTTTTTTCCCCCCCGTCTTATTTTTTTCGCCCGCTGGTACAGTATGTTCTTTGTGTGTAGGCATGTTTCTAGAGGAAGAGACACATAAAGCAGACCTGGGACCGAAAAAGTGTTTATGGCGAATGTGGGTGTGATTATATTTGTGTCAGCTCTTTCGCTTGCTATAAAAAAACAAAAACTTTTTTTTTTTTTAAATTAAAGCTTCTTTGTGCTATTTCTGCAACTTTATTTACGACCGCGAGCCCTCTTTTGTACCCCCGCGCGTGTCCGAGCTGGTGAGCAGCCTTGTCATGCATGCCTGTCATCCTCGGCATGCCTCTCTGTGCATCACACAGCTTCACATGACATCAATCTGAGAGCGGCCGGGTAGTGATCTCATTACCGGCAGCCTGTTGCTGATTAAAACCTGCCGTCTGAATCTAACCCCCCCCCCCCCATTTTTTTTTTGTTGCCTGTCTTTCTTTTATTTTGCCTCCTCTCCACGCTCCCCTGCTTCCCTGTCCTCTACCCCCCCCCCCCCCCCACTTTACCCGCCTCCTCAAACCCTTAACTCCAGCGTCGCACCATTCTGCGGTTTCTCCACTACACGCTGCCAAAAAAGGGCCCCTTTTCCAGTTCTGCAGAAAGTTAAAAGCGCCCCTCTTTTTCCTCTACTGATTTCCTACTCCTTTTCTTTGTTCTCTCCACTTTGTTGTTCATCTCGATGCTGCGGTCGAGGCCCGAATAAGCGACGCTCCCCTCATCAAAACCCCTCTCATACTGAGTGTTTTATTTCCCAGATGTGAGTGCACTCATCAACATGTGGCTACGTGTCATCGCTTTTGTTTTTGTTTAACATTGTGAAATACACAAATTGCTTCTTTCACACTCAGCCAGGAGTCACACACCGGCCTGCTCTTGGCATATTTCACTGACACAGAAACACAAACAGTAGTAACCTTACACCTCTCGCACTGACGCGCTCGCTTGGATGTTTGCTCGTAAACCAGTGCGGGCCTCCTTATATATAAGCAGCAATTTAGTAAGAAATTGGACAGATTTAAGACCCAAATGACATCTATTATTGGATTCTTTTCAAGCAGCATGAGAGTCATTGTGCCAGTGCAAGCTGCGTGTGCATTCACAAAAACCACAGTAACACACTGTGGCATGGCCTGGCCTGGCCACAACATGCGTGCTGTACACAGAAATGGCTGCATTGGAAACTTTCCCCATAATTTCAGTGCAGTTAGGGTTTATTTTTTTACATTATTTGAAAAAAGGAAATTTTCTCAAGCTATCCAAAAATAGGTTGGTACTATGGCATATTCACATACAATAACACTAACAGCGTGACTGTAATAAATAAATAAATTAATTAATTAAAAAAAAAAAAAAAAAAGAATCAATCAACCAACCAATAAATAAACAAATAAATAAATAAATAATAATAATATGTACTTGAAAAACACCTAGTTAAGTTTTTTCACTCAGAAATTCAGAGTTTTAAGTACCTCCAACCTCCAGGTTGGGAGACTCTACCACCACTCTACCACCTTAGCCATGCCACCACTACTGTGCGTATATTGATGGTGCCCTTGTACCTCCAAGAGACCAGTTTTTGGTCTCATTTTGGACACAGCAGCAATGCAGTATAGTGGCAAAGAGCAAAAATGGCATGGCTCGGGTGATAGAGTATCTGTCTTCCAAGCTTAAGACCTCAACGCTGGAGTAACTTTTTCCCTTTTTTTTTTATCAAACACATTCACAGCCATTGACGGTTATCGACGTCAAAGTTCCACTTTAACTGGGCTGGCAGTGAATGAGTTAATAAACTAGTCAAATGTACTCAAAACTCTCCTTGTAAAATTTACTTCGGATTTTTGAGTGAAAAACTTGAACATTTTTTTCAAGTGAATATTACTCTCTGTCTCTCTCTTTTAACAGTGTTATAGAAACATTCTGTACTCTCTCGTTCTGACTGTATACTTACCCCAAGTTTTGCTAGTCGTAATTGACTGCAACAAATTTTACTCTGACCAGCCAATCAGAGGACAGAAAAATGCTGACGTCATCCAGGGCCAGCTCACTGGCCCGTTAGACCCTGTTAGGACAATTTTGAAATCTGATTGGTAAAAGAAATAGCCACATTGCTAATAAAGTAAATACAGTATCTTAAATTACATCAGACAGCCTTACTGACTCTGAAGACCCTTGACTGATTAGATTGACTTGTGAGCACATAGAGGCTAAAATCTGATTGGACAAGACAAAATTCCAACATCCACATCCATGCCTTGTAGCAATGTAGCCAAGAGAAATGATACAAAATAAAAAAAAATTGTTATGTGAATAGGTTAGGAAATAAATTAATACAATTTCCAGAGTCAGTAAATTTTTCCGCTCCATTATTCGTCAGCGGCAGGGCCACCGTCAGTCAAGTCAAGCTAAACCAAACTGCTTCCATCATCGCTAAATAATAGTTCGACACCACTTTTTTAAAAAAGCCAGTCCGTCAGGTGTCACTGTCATACGCATGGCACACGTTCCCATTTCCGCACTTTATACTACACGTGATGTCACAGAAAAATAGATTTGTTTTCGCTTTTAAAAAAAATGCACCAGATATCGACCGTCTAGATAAAAGAAAATGTGCCTCCACAGCCTTCATCCCGCACACCAGCATCCCGTGTTGCGTAAAGGGGAAGAAAAAAAGCTTCCCCTGTCCCCCACCTTGGATGCTGTAATAAAAATTTGAAAACGCCTGCAATATTATATTTGGTTTGTTTGTGTGTAAATATTTGTTCCTCTTTGAATTACTTTGTTACAGTGTATTTGATAAGCAAAGTGAGAGTGGTGTATGAGAGCACCGCAAAGACTGTTGTAATGTTTCAAAGGAGGCTCAAGATTAACCTATTTAGTTTAGCATTTAACTGAGCTATATATTATTTGCTTTCATATTTTACCAGTTAATTTTTTTTACCTCCTATAAGGCCTAATCTCTAAAAGTATTTAAGTAAATACTTATACATTTATATATACTGGCTTATTCAATATTGGTGTAGATGAAGGCGCTATATAAAAACACTCCATTATATTTAAGACATAAATATATTAATTTTAATATATATATATGTGTGTGTGTGTGTGTGTGTGTGTGTGCATATGTGCGTGCGTGTTAGTTTGTGCTCATTAATTTCGCCTGAAACCTATTAAAAATCCCATACCCTTTACCTAAACCGAAGACTTCAGAATCCAGCTAGAGTCGCGAGGGTGTCAGGAGACCCGAGGAAGGATCAAAGAAAAGAAAGAAAAGTAAAATCTAGCACCAACCAGACACCACCTACTACACAAACCAGAATCTTTAACCAACCCCAGAAACATCTACATTTCAACAAATTAGGGAGACCTCAAGAGACCAAAGGAAAGACTGAAGAAAGAAAGGAAGGATAAATGAAGCAGAGTAAGATCCACAGACATCAGCCTCCACCGATTCAGCGAGCAGAGGAAGAAGCAGATTGTGTTTCAATTTCGGTAGATGCTGGTGTGGTGGATCTGGCATGCATGAAAACCGCCACCAAAGAAGGGAGTTGTCGACACCGGCCAAGACAGGGCAAGTACAACCCACCAGGGTCCCCCAGGCCACGGCAGCACCAGGGCATAACAACCGGCTGGAGAGCAAACCCAGGAGCCCGGAGCGCCCCCCCGACACGGCCCGCGCCCCAAGCCCATCGCACAAGAACGGGGCACGGCAGGCCCACCAGGCGCACCACCGGCCCATAGCCCCCGCTCCCCCCACAACAACCCCACCCACCACAAACCAGCCCCCACCACCCCCCGGTCCCCAAACCCCCAGACACCCCTACCCCATCCCCAAGACCCCCCACCGAGCCACCCCTACCAACCCCCCACCCCTTACAAGCCCCAGCTCCCCAAATCCCGGAGACCCCCCCCCCCATCCCCCGTACACAGGAATCGGTGCCAGAGAGGGGCGGGACAGTGGAATAGTAGGATAGCCTATTCAAAAGATAAGTGAAAGTTTCAAATAATGACCCGAAGTTCTAGTGTACAAATTAGTCTTTTTTTTTTTTTGCTTTTGTTTTTTGACAATGTTGTCTTCTGTATGCAAAACTTGTCAAAACAAAAGCTGATAGAAATGATAGAAATGAAGTCATTCACATTATTTAATAGTTGAATTGTTGCTCTGTATTAAATGTGAAATGCATAAACAGCACCATCAGCTACTTCCAATGGGGCATTCCCCTCCGCCCCTTTTTGATAGTTGCCCCATTTTCTTTTGTCTTTGGTGTGGGGTCGTACGAATGTACATTTTGTACATGCATTGGTTGTGTGTTGCATTTGAGGTCGTTGTTTGAGCCTGTGCTTAAACCTGCCACATATTCATTTCTCCACACATGGCTTAAATTTATGTCGGCAGCGAATATGACAGGACCCTATGACTGAATTCCTGATGGTGTGTTGTAGTTTAGTGATGGCCAATTTTGTGTCAGTGATGGATGAGGAAAAAACATTTTGGGCCTGATTCTCCCGTTTGCATATCAGCCCTTTAAGCGTCTCTTACGCCCGTTTCATTTCACGTAGGTTCGCCCATGCAGAATTCAGACACACCCACCGCACGTACTGCATGCTGCGAATGAATGAAGGTGGCCTCATCAAACAGACGTGATTGGCGGACAATGGAGGTTGTTTGGAATCATGGATTCTCTGAGACTTGTGAACGATATTGAAATCTGTGAAAGATAAGGCACGCTTTACATTTGAAAAGGCCTTACATTTTGGATGGAAAGCAAGTTTTTTTTTTTTTGTATAAAATAAATCCAATATAATAAATTGATCAGAATACTTATAAAAGAAGCGTCCCTACAGCTCTTTAAATGATTGAAAACAATGAGTTTCACGTGTCGCATATAAATATGCCGGCTGAAAAACTCGACTGAATGAAATGAAGTGATTCCGTTATGCTTTGCTATCGCCCCAAGCATAGTCAGTCCCATTCAAGTATAAAAGCAGCGAAAATTGTCAAAGGAATACAAAGGTAATGATGTCTAAAAGGAAGCCGAATTTAAAGGATGGAAGCGGTGTTAGGTGCTTGTGCAATATATCAAAAGTCACATGCAGGTTTTTTTTTTTTTTTTGTCTGTCTCTTGGCCAAAAGCCACAATCGAGTCTAAAATTGTCCAGGATGTCATCCATGTACCACTGAGCTAAAACACAAATGGACTTGGACCTCCACGAAGAATAAAATTTGTGTGTCGGCTATTGCAGGTATGCGCGTCGGACTGGAGCTTGCCCATCAGCGCCTCAGCTTCACTTCAGTGGACGTGCTCGGAGAGGAGCGTCGAGCAAATCCAGATAAGTAACTAAGTCTGACTCTCTTATTGCATTAAACGCAAATTCTTGGACATCTTAATAATTATTTTTTTCTCGAACAAACTTTATAAGGCGATATATTATCTTTAATTGACAGGTACTGTGATGACATCTTTCTAAAGAACATACAGTACATTACCCCCTTGATTGTTTTTTTTTTATGGGCCGGCAGTGATTGGAGAGGCCAAAGCTGTGAGCGTTTAGTCAGACTATAGTAGACGCTTTTGTCTGAGGAAGCAGGTAGCCGGAACCCTGAGGGGCCGAATGCTCAGGTTTGATCTCATCATGGGGCTGCATTTAATGATTCCTAACCAAGCAGTAACTGGTTTAAAACTCCAGTAGCACAAGAAGAGTAGACTTGGTGGGGAAAAAATATGTTAAAATAAGATTTTTATTATTTTATTTTTTTGCAGTTTAATGGAGTCATCTAATATATTTATAGCAAGAATTTGCAATCTATTGACTATTTTGCATATAATTCTTACTCACTTACTCAAATTTCCTATGCTCGTTGTCATATGAAAGTCTCACTGGATTGGCATTTATATGAATATTTTATGCAAATGTGGTACAAAGCAGGATTCCCACAAGTGTTTGAAATTCATGAAAATGGGGTTGGGTTTTCATGATTTGAAAGCGTTTGAATTTGTATTAAGGTGTGAGAAATTATAAGAAAAGGAATTCACAATAGCCATGTTGCCAAACAACCTAGGAAAACGTTCTTAGAGGTAGATTTTTTTTTAGTGGAGAAAAGAAAATGTCATGGATGCCCCACAGTCAGAGGTTCTGGGTTTGAATCTCATCTCTGTTTTTTCTTTGAAGAATGTGTCTTCTTTGTGTACTCGGATTTCCTCCCACTTTCAAATAACATGCATGCTAGGTTAAAGGGGAAGTCAACCCCACAAGTCTAAATATAAAATTGAATAAAATTCAATTTGAGTTTCAATTCAAAAATGTATTTCACTCTTTAAAATAAAATAAAAAGGAAAGGGGACAGAAAGAAGTAAAAACTTGTTTTATCGGCCCCTGATCAACACATATTTTCTAGTAATTGTGCTTTCCCTTAAAAAAAAAAAATTGTATATTGACTGGTAAAATTTCATGATGGGCTTTATACATTATTTTACGGCAGTTAAACTCCATCAATTCATTAAAAAGTTTTTAGTTGTATAAATAACGGATTAGTGTGGTCTCTGTATCTACAACCGAAAACGACACGAATAGCACGTTTCTGTAGAAGAAAGATGAGTTAGTGGAATATGAGTTAAGCAGCAAAATCCAGCTGTTTATATCCATCTCAGAAGGCGGCCATTTTGCCACTTGCTGTCGAGTGAAAATAACATCACAGTTGCGCAAGTCTCCGGTAACAACCAATCACAGCTCAGCTTCAGAAAACAGATGGGCTGTGATTGGTCGATGCTTGAGCAACCCCTGAGCAACTGTGATGTCATCTTCAGTCGACAGCAAGCGGCAAAATGGCCGCCCCCTGAGATGGATAAAAACGGCTGGATTTTGCTTCATAGCTCATATTCTACAAACGTAATATTAATCACAATGTCATGTTTAGACTAGTGAGGTCACTTATAACATATTATTGTCAAATAAATGTTTAAGTTTGTCTTCCGCTTTAATTGAAGACTCTATGGTTGTTTAGTCTATATGTGCCCTGTAATTGACTGGTGACCAGTCTAGGGTGTACCCAACTCTCATCCCAGTCAGCTTAGGCTGTAATCATGAAAATGTTAAATACTGTACTTAAAACAAAATGGACGACTAATGCACGCAGAATATGGATACAATTAATTATATAAATGAAAAAGGTCATTATTGTATGCTAATGACCACTGCAAAAACATGAAAACAGATATTTTGCTTGCATTGAGAGCTTGCAAAGCAAAATGGTTCCTTTCATTTCAATCTTCAATCTTATTATCAGGACTCTTCCACTAGCTTCTTACAAATGAGTCGCATTTAGTCCTCGTGCCTCATGTGTCTCATGAATGTTCCCGGACCCCCTCTGGACTCGCACATTGGTTGGCCAACAAGGTTCAAGTCGAGGCATTGCAAACGGTGTGATACCGATACCCCCAAAGGTGTGCGGCCCTGTTTGGCGTGCGAGTTTGTGTACGTCTGTTAGCTAACGACTGTTTCATTAGTGCGACCGTGCGTCAGCTGTGGACTATATTTGGACAAAGAGCTGGAAGCAAAAACTCAATAAAAGAGTGTTTGCTGATGATACAGCGTAAAAGGTACAAAGTGAAACGTGCTGTGAGACAAAGGCTATTAAAAAAGAAATGTGTGTGTGTGTGTGGGGGGGGGGGGGGTGGGCAGCACAATGAAACCTAAGCCTTGCGGACCCCATTCTCCCTTCCTACGGGTATTCTGTGGCTGGCCAAAAAAATGCACTGTATATTTGAGGTTTTGGATCACGTGACAGAGGCTGGGTTTGTGAATCAAAGCGCACTATGACTTCAAGAGAGAGAGAGGGAGAGACGGGGACAAGGAGAGGGAGGCGGAATGCAACAGGCTAAAGTCAGTCGTCGCCGTGAGAGAAACTTCACAAGTTTGACTTCAAGCTCTGACTTTATATCCTTGTAAAAAAAACAAAAACAAAAAAAAGCAAGCAGACTGTGCCGGACTCCCATCAAACATCTGGTAAGTTTGACTTTTGAATTTTTCCTTTCAAACTGGAGTGTAAGAAAAGACGGACATGTCAGAGCACGAGTGAGATGTCTCTCTTTCTGCCTGTTTGTGTGTTGTCGGGACAGCACGGGTGCCGAGGTTCGGCTTTGCTGAAGACGGTTTGAATTGAGATCAGGGCAAAAGAGAAGAAAAGTTGAAGGAAAGCTGCTCGGGAGTTTTTTTTACATGGCTGTTTGCGCGGCCCGGTTTGCTCCGGCGATGGATGCACACGTGTGACCTCTCCGCATTCACCGATGCTGAAAGATCAACTTTTAAAATGTGAGATTGTTGAATGTTGGCTGATGGATCACTCCACTCGCAGAACGATAGCCAAGTCGATCTCTTAGCAAAGTATGTACACATTTGGTCCCGGGATCTGTCTGTCCAATCTCTTCCAGTTTGCATTGTGTTACTTTTTTTGTCATGTCCTTAAATGCTGCCTGTGCTCTGTAAATACAACATGATTGATGAGTAAGAGTAAGTTGCTAATAAGTGCCTTCTCCCCACTTCACCCGCGATACCCAGGCCGGCCCCCTGACACTATACTGTTGAGCAGTCCTGCCATGCCTCTTTATTATTGCCGTCATATCAGTTCATCATGTTGATGGGGGCATAAAAAGTTGAGTAAACACTCGGGACATGCTGACGACTGGCTCGCGATAACAATTAAAAAGTTAGCGGTCCAATTCAGGGAAACGTATGGATCATAATTTAGTCGCATATATTTTGCCGCCACCAACTCTTAAAAAAACAACACAGTTATATAGAATTATTACACTGGTCTGCATTAAAAAACAAAACAAAAAAAATCCTGAATAACAAATATTTTCAGTGATTCAGGGATACATACGATACGTATTGCGAGACATGTATCACGATACGTATCGCGATACATAGTCTTCAAGGCGATACGTATCCAGATATTCTATATGACTTTACATAAATGTTTCTGAAAACAGTAATATGCATACCCAAATCATGTTTTTATTATATTTGCTGGATGGCAAAAATATTTTCATTTTCCAATATTAGCAGCGCTTCCGGTTTGCCGCCAGCGTCGTGCCTTGTCGAAATGTGTGCACACTGTATAGCAAGGAGCAGGAAAACTATAATATCGATTCTGATGCCGCTGTATCGATACATAAATCGATATTGAATCGATTATCCTTATTGATTCATAAAACCATAAATCGATTATTTAAATATCTCATTTTTCCCATAAATTTCTACGAAAAAAGGCCAATTAAAAATATATATTTTACTGTTTTCTTGAAATTTACTGTTCACGTGAATATAAAATTATTTTCTTAAATTTATTAAAGACCTGACTTATTGCACTTTAAGACAATTCTGAATATATATAAATATAAAATATTTTCTTCTCATTCTTGCTGATGTCAACCCGCAAAATTTAATTAATAATTTGTGGCGTTCCTTGACATCTAAGAAGAATTGAAGTTCTATAATTAATCGATATCGGAAAATCTAATCGAACTGAACTCGCATCAAAATCGAACCGATGGAGGAAATAACTGTTACCTGCTACCATAAAACCTGCACATGGGAGCATACCTGTGCTTATAAGTTTGCTAGCGTGTCTGCGTCCGGATCTAGAAAAAAGCCCACCTATTGAAGTGCCCTGCTATATATAATGCATTTCATGTCTGCTCAGCTCGTCGTTCTCATTCCCAATCTGCCGTTTTCGACTGAACTGTAAACTGGTCCATATGGGCAACGCAACTCAAAAGCTCTATCGAATCAAGTTGGATGCATCTGTTGGCGGTTATATCCTGTGGCATTGAAACTCCTCCGGTTGTTTATTGGTGTCTGCTCAAATTGATTTGAGTGTGCTGGATGTCATTATTTAACCCCCGCTGCAATCTCATCTTTTGTTGTCTACAATTTTCAAGAATGACCCCGTAGGCTAAGACGACTTTAGAGATCATCTGTTTGGCTCACTTTTATCAGTCTTTATTCTTAATCCCAACTTTTTGTCCGTAGTTGTCTTTGTTGTTTGTTATTATACAATAAGCAGAAACTTGAGACTTAAGCATCCTCGACCCAGCAAAATGTTTTCTCCTTCTCCATGGAATTATTTAGAAAGATATTGTGAGAGTCATGCATGCCTAATTGACTTCAGAGATTTGGAAGTCGCTGGAATTGCTGCTTTTTTGTGTGTGCGCCAGTGCATTGAAAGAAGCTCACAATGTGTGTTCAATTGTGGGCCTGAGGATGTTCTGTGCTCAGCACTGGCTTCAAGTCCAACACAACACACTTCTAATCTTCCATCTGGAGCCGCGGACTGTGCGTGAGCGCGTGTGAGGGGGGGGGGGGGGGTTCGGGGCGGGGGGCGGGGGAGTTTAGACTCACTTTTCACTTAAATACTAAATGAAAAGCTGCCTACCAAATGCCTCAATTAGGCCTGACCCATGGCCGGACTACGAGGCCTGGAGCTACAGAAGCTGACCCCGGCGTCGACCTGGAGACCTTGAGCAGCCCACAGGCTTCACTCCACATAATGACAACATTGTGTGTTTGGTAAAACATCACGGTCAATCCACATCATCCCCATCTGCGCTGTGTAATTCCAAGATCCAAGTACTCCTGTTTTTGTGGAGAGCGCTTGATTTATGTTGCGTTCAGTGTTTAAAAAAAAAAAAAAGTGGAGCTCATTTATCAAAATCTTTGCCAGCGTAACAGCAAATTTGAAACAAATGAAGGGTAACAACAGCGTATTAAGCGCCATTTTGATACGCCAAATACTTTAAATGATCAATTAATTATCACATTGGCACATTCCTCATCGTCACACTGGACATGTTGAAAGTTTTGGAGGAAATACAATTGCAATGTTTCGGGATAAAATTCTTATGTATCTACTGGCTATTCTCACCTTGGTTTGAACTAGATAAAATTCCCACCTTAAAATAACCCACCCAACCATCCATTTTATATTATATGTGAGATGTATACTTTACTTGACTTTAACCGCTCCGCCAATAGCAAAAATTTGTGTATAATTGATGACCAAATTCTTCAAAAAACACTGATAAATCTTCAATTTGTGTTTTCCAGAGAAAAAAAAATCTTAATTCAATCTGCAGAAAATTTGAAAACAACACTGCCCATCCATATTGGCAACAGCCTTTTACCAATGGAAAAAAAGTGTCAATTGAGATTATAGCCATAGTGAGCTGAGTGAGAAAAGGGGCATTTGTGTCTTTTATGGTATTGTGGAGATGTTGGCCGTCTCCCACCCCATATTTTAAAATATGGCAGATATGATTGTGGATGTGGTTGGTGTGTTTACAGCTTATTGTCCTGGTTATTTCCTTTGTTTAAATGTTATTTTCATCACATTTTTATTTTTTATTGGTCTTTTGTGGCTCCATCTGTGGTTAAAGTAGATTTTTTCCCTCCCCCCATAAAAATAGTGGGGTTTTAAAAAAGTGGTCCTAGACTAATTTAACATGTGGCTTTAATCTGACATAAGTCAAATATACTGTTTGTTATGTAAGTATTTACATTTTTAGACCTTTAATTTCTTGTTAATCTTAATACCAAGTGTGTGTGCGTGGGGGGGGGGGGGGGTAATTTGTGGCAAGGTGCAAGTAGTTACACCCCTGTTATTTAGAAAACCATAGAAGAATTTTTGAAGAGACATCCATTTTGCTCATCAGGTTAAAAAAGGGAGACACATGGCTTGAGAGGTAAGCACATATAAGTTCAAAAGACATGTTTTGGCCCTCCAAAGTTAAATTTCTATGATTAAGGTTTTTTTCAGTTCACACATGTTTTAGTGCTTTAGTGAGCTACGTTATGAGTCTATATGCTTAGCATGATGCTGGCTCAAAACAGCTGGGGGATGCATTTTTTTTTCAAAATGGTGGGCTTGGGGTAATTTGTGCCAAAGGACCTGGGTTAAGTTGTGCTAAATTATGATTATTTACTCTATATGACTTTTTTTGTATTTTATTAATGTTGTAAATTGGATTTTTACATTCGTGATTTTTGACCAAAATGAATCATGCCACCAGATTCAAAAAATAAAACAGTCAGGGTTTCAACTCCTCTTGAAGATTTGGAAAGAGCAGTGAAAGAGGGGAAGAACATACGTCTGGTTGGGAATGAGATAAAGATTATGCAGGACAGGAAAAAATATATATATATTTTTTTCAAAAAGCTATATTTCTGAAACAGTTTATTGATAATCCAAAGTGATGGCTACCAGGGATGCAAAACATCCTAAACTATATAAACATATTTTAGTTGGAGGGTTTCCTGTAATCCCCTTGCGTAAAAAGACACTTAAAGTAAAAATTGCCAATGTCCCATTCTCCCCTACCGTTTAAAGGTGTATCATGTGACCAACAGACAGAAAATAATAATAACCATAGAAATGGCTAGATTTCAGTGCTTAGGTAGCTATTTTTGTTGTTATCATTATCTTTGTCCAATCAAAGGTAGATTTAGTTGTACCAGGCATTTCAAAGGAATAATAACTTGAAGAAGCAAGGGTGGTTTAATATTAATTTCCATGATTAACTGTTGTTGCAATGATTGGTGTCAAAGTGGGAAAATAGTCTGCAGCTGATGAAGCACAAAGGAACCGATCGCTTTGCCTTTATGCTACTGTCACTTTGGCAAATACTTGAAGGTCTACAAACATAGATATTGAGGCGTTCAGTTGAGTGTGGTTTTCATAAAAGCACAGATTTAAAAGTCGTAGATAGACACTTCTAAGGAGGGTGTCACATCCCCATGAAATCCGTAAGATATGCTAACATTGAGTGCTAATCAACCACATGATCAAACTACATAAAGGCTACCATTGTACAGTGTGAAGCAGACAATTTGTCCTCACTGGCTCTACTTTGTAACCACTGGAGGCCATCCAAGCATTGCCAAACATCACGTCTGTGTTCCGCCATTAACACCATTTGGCGACATCAGCCCAAGTCACATGAAATTGGTTTATTGCCGTTGTTTGACGTCACATTCTGCTACAAGAATGTGTGTGAAATGGAGTAAAAAAAAAAAGATGGATGAGTTGGACAAGTGTGTCAAAAGAATTGCAACGTTTAGCTAGAAGAAGCTTAAAGAAATTACCACCGTTAGCTAGGTGCTAGCTAGCTAACTAGCTATGGCAATTTGGACGCATTCCGTGTCATAGAGCAGAGCAGGCTTTCAAACTGACGTGGTCATTGGGAAACAACTTTATGGATTTATTGTGTTGTAGGGCATTCCATTTTTTCATTGTTGAAAATGTGTACGTAGCGTTAATTTCGTCACACATTTTTCACTGGGCGAAAACTAGACTAGACTAAAATCCATATTAATAAACGATAACTCAAAATCAGTATGCATTTTTCGTCGACTAATGAAGACGTGACAAAAATGTACTTAATAAAAACTGGACTAAAATATATGGACATTTTAGTTCATGAACAAAGACGAGACGAAAATTATAAGATTTTATAAAATCCTGTCTCTGCGACACAGTGATACATCCCCTTTCAAATATGCAGCTAGCGAGTGCAATATGCACAAACATGGGACAGAGAGGAGGTGAATTCACGGTTAAAGATAAAAAAAAAAAAAGTAAATTACCGTGATAAATAACATTAATCCAACGGCTATAACGTTCCAACAATAATGCTAATCCGACCGCTAACTAATACTGGCTAACTTACTAGCTCGTAGCATGGAGCCATAGTCGCCACTTGTTGATATACTGTAATTGCGTGTCAAGTTGTTTTTCATCAAAAAGATGCGGGAACATTTTATGTGAAATAGTTTTAGATCTAAAATGTTCAACATTATCTGCTGACAAAAAAAAAAAAAAATGTCCTGACTAAAACGAGACAGTTTTGGTTGACTAAAACTAGATGAATATTTTTTTTTGGACTCAGACTAAAATGCTAGATTTATAGTTGATAAAAAAAAAATTGGGATGTGGTTGACTAACTATGATAAAAACTAACAAGCGCGATTGAGACTGGACTAAAAATTGAAATGGTAACCAACAGCACTTGATATACAAATGGCTCAGACCATGTGGTTATGAAGCGTGTCTATCTTTACGTCCATCTTCAACTGTGTTGGTTTGACTTATGAGACTAATGTTGTTAGGATATCATGCTTTTCAAAGTGTTTACATACAAGATCTATGTGCTTTCATAAGCAGCCTCAGTAATCGGAAGATTAGAATAGCTCAAGTTTATATTATACTGAACAAAGGATGTTTACATGGTTGGGCACAAAAATGAGAAATAACCGTTGTGGTTTTTAGGGACCTTGATGAACAGGTGGTGTTTAAGTGGCCAGTGATTTTTATTTTATTTAAATTTTTTTAGGGAAGAGTTTCGAATGGTCTGGGCGGTCACACTGAAAATCTCATACAATATTTATTGGAGATTTGTTTGTAGTGTTCTAAAGTATATTTGTGTCAACATCCATGCCGTGGTGTTACCCTAATTGCTTGCAGAAGTCGAAAAAGCCGCTTTTACAAAAAGTTTGTAGCGTGACAGTAATCAAAGCACGACATTAAACATTTAACGTCCTTAACAATGAATGTCGAGTGGTGTAAATGACAAGGAGAGGTTTTCAGAAAATGTGCATTTTCTATCCTTTCCTTTCCATACTTGTTGTCACACAGAAGTGACGATTGTGTTTGTCTATTTCCACTGCACGACCGCGGTTGGAACCAAAATGGAGGGTGCCACGAAATGGTTCATAAGCTATTTTTGGGACAATTCACGAGGACTGACCATGGAAACCGTAAATATTGTGTGCTAAACTTAACAGAACTGCCCTACAGTATTTGCTTGGAGAGTGTCAACGTCTCACATATTGTTTTGTGAGTAGTCTTTGTACTAACTTGTAGCACACTAACATGATCAAACAATGTTTATAACAAGACGTGATGTTGTAACACAGATCTGCGTTTGTGCGGAGTTCATGAATTGGCAAAGGCATCTTTGTTTTCGGACCGTGTGTTTAAATGTTTATCGCCGTGTGTAATCATCACAGCAAGTCAAGAAGTTAGCTTAGCTAACCGAGGCTCATAACAGTGCCAGTCATCTTCTACGTCCACTAATGAGCACTAACGGGTTGGCAGCTGAAGCCTTGACTCCTCCTGTCTGCGTGTCGGAGTGGCCAAGGTACTAAACTTTAAATTGCCATGAGAGGCTTGCTTTGTTCAAAAAGCTTGTGCCAGACAAATGAAAAGTAGCAAACTTAAATGTGTTTGTTTTTCAGTCTTTTTTGACCAGAAATGGGCGCGAAGGTGTTTGGGGATTCTCCCGTGGAAGTGTGCATTAATAAAATGATTGGGACCCGTTACCAGTGTGACTCTCAGTAATGACCGTGTGCGTTTCATAACTGTAACCACAAGCTTATTTGGAAAATCTATAAAAATCCAGTCACATTTACAAAGGATAACTAGTTCCAGATGACTCGCCTCACAAACAGCGGAACATGTGATTGAAAAAGTTTATGTCATTTCGACTGTTTAGATGTGGAAATGGAGTGAAAATAAGCAGAACTGATGGTAACTTATGTAGCAACTTGTTGGAAAAGACACTCGGACGGAAAGCCCCATTCATCGTTTTTTTACACTAAAGCTGTTTTTAATCCCCATTGTCTGGGAAAAGGCAGCGTTGGTTTTAAGTGTGCGTGTGTGTCAGCAGGACCGGGACCAGGTGACCCAGTCTGACCTGACCCAGCCTTGCGCTCATAAAAGCAGCATTGAGGCCCGGAGACACAGCACCACTTTTGTTGCCCTACCCAAGGTGTATTCCCCCCTGGAGGCGGAACGAGGGGGCGGAGGGTGTTACTCATTAGAGAAAGAAACCAGTCCTTGGCTTAGCCACGCTTTATTTCGTAGTTTATTAGCAGGAATAAAAGTGTTGCTTTATTTTTATGTTTGCTTTCGGTAACGACTCTGTCTGCTTTCTTGTTGCCCACATGCTGTTTCACCACAGTTCCTTCTTTCTCCTGTTAATCCACTTTCCAATGCGCCCCTAATTAATAGCACTCCACTCTTACACATGGCCGGCCAGATGCTTGGATCTCCTTCCCCGTGTTCCTCATGCTCTCTTTTGCCATCTTTTTTCAACTTTCAACACTCGATTTTTTTCTCTCTCTCCATGGCAAATGTTTTTACACATCTGGCTTTCATACTTGACTTTTTTTTTTGTCTTTTTGGGTTTTGATTTTGTAAAAGAGTCAACGTAAACCTACATCTGTGGAGGCATTCGCTGTCCTATATTTACCCCTTCATTCTTCAAGGTCAATCGCAGCTTTCAATGATGCTTCAGCTTGTGTGAACCGCCCGAATTTTCCACTTGATTATTTGCCCCTGAAAATGATTAACCCTCTCAGTTTTTGGTGATGCCGGGAAAAGCGAGTATTTGACACTTTGAGCAATATTTATGTAGCTTCTTGTGTTGAAAGTCGCTAGAATTGAAACTCTGTTTTATTCGTTTCTTTTGGCTTCACTCTTACATGATCGTATTTTCAAACCAGCATGTAATAATAATACAAAATAGCACAGGTGGTGCTGAACAAAGAAACCATGTTATATTAATTATTGTATTCATCCAAGTAGGAAAAAAAAAGTCCTTGAACCCCAAAGGGTTAAATGTGCAGAACATCTGTGTACATTCACTTCTGCAGGCTACATGTCTCTGCTTGCATGTGTCGGTGTTTCTCTCATGTGCAGGCATGTGTATGTTAATGTTGGGTAAATGTGGCATTGTGCACATGTATACGTTTTTTTTTTTTTTTTTAACCAACTGCCCACTTTGGTCCAGCCGGAGTTTGACATTCTTTGATCGTCAAACAGTCAAAAAAGTTCTTTGTGGAAATAGTTTCAGGGACTCTCCCCAACTGGCCCTCGCGGTGAAGAAAAACCGCAGCGGAGCCGAGCAGTTACAGAAATATGTCAATATGGGAAATATGACTTTAAAAACAACATTGAGTGCACTGACTTTGTGTGTGAGAGAGAGTGGGGGAAGAAACAGCAAAAATACTTTTACTGTAATGACAACTGCTGATTTGTCATTCTAATGTTACCCAACGCACTTTATTAATGCTCACGGAATATGATTATTTCCAGGGCTGACATCTATCTACGGAAACGGTTTTCTTTTTAGTTTAAAACGGCTTACCTTAACTAAATTCCCGCATCTCACTGTGGCCAAAGGTGGAACCCTGGTCAGTTATTGCGCCTTTTACTGCTGTAAATAGTCAATCCTTGTTGTGGCGGATGCTGCATGCTAAACTAGCGAGCTAGCTGGGTTGTCACTGTCCCTTTGTTGCCATGAGAGACACATCACATATTAGTTGCCATGACTACTTCTTTTACCGTCCAAACTTCCAACCAAAACTTGTTAGCTGTTAGCTTACAAGCTGTTAGCGTCAACGCGATTAGAGAACGGGGATTTTAGGTGTGAATCCGGGCTCTAACTTTAATATACACGAGTCGCACCTGAGTATAACTCACTGGACCAGCCAAACAATGAAAAAAAGTGTGAAAAATATGAAAACCGGGGTGTGTAGATTTATTATATTGGTTGTAAAATGTATTGGTGTAGTGCCTCAGAATGCATCTTGTTTATAAACAGCTTGCCATCCTAAGGTTGTTGCTAAAATCTTCACCTATTTGCATATTTTTGCTGTCTTTCTGCGAATCTCTAAGATGTCACAAGATGGCGCCAAAGCCCTGGCTAAGAATAAGAAAGTAGTAATTGGTGACAAGGAAGTACTGTTTGAGAGATCTTGAGTATTTCCCACATGTGGAATTTTGATTAAATTTTTTTGTTTTGAGCAAATAGTTTTGATATGCTATTCAGGTGTTTTTTGCTATCATATTTTGTGATATTTTTTGTGAGTTTGAACTACAAATATAGGCAATTATAAACTTTTTTTCATAACTATATTGAGTTAGATATGGGTGTATTACCACACACTTTTTGTGATACATACTTCCACGTTTAAATACCAGTCAAACTGAACCATTATATAAACTGGATGTACCTTCTTTCATAAGCGAGTCCTGTAAAAACTTTCCAACCTGGGGTCTTGTGGATTATTAAGAGTGAGCAAAGCGTTGTTTTTGGACAGCATTGATGCCATTATGCCTTTTAAAAATGTGAAGCGCAAAACGAAAACACATTCTGACAATGAAGCGTATTGCAGCTACATTAACAGGTATGCGTGTGTGTGCGTGTTCACGTTTTCCTGCACATGTGGAACCGTTTACTATTGAAGCAGGTATTGAGTCGCTGTGAAAGTGACAAGCAGCTGTGTGTGACAGCGCGTAACTGTGATAACGACTTCCACCGCTCTGCCTATTTTTGCTTTTTCCCCCGGTATATTCTTCTTTGTACTTTAGTGGAAGACGTGTATATTCGGATCTCCCTCTCTCGGCCTGCGCGTGTGTGTGTGTGTGTGTGTGCGTTTGATTCGCAAGCTGAAGCAGGCCCAAAACAACAAGACATTCTTTGGCTGAGCTGTATTTACCACAGCTCTACCACAGAGACTTAAGCCCCGCCCACTCGCGAAATCACTGAAGGGAATGAGAAAGAAACAAGAGAGGGCAGCCCTCGTATAACTTTTCCAGCGGGTCACTGAGGCACAGCGGGAGTCCCGAAAGACAGAAAAGGTGGGATGAGAGCTGGGCGACCTTGAGCAAAGCGAAACGCGCCGAGAGGGCTTCCTGTGGGGTACGATGAGCACGACTTAGTTTTGTGTGTGTGTTGTTGTAAGGGGTTAATTTCACCCATGGCAGGCTGGCAGGGGGAACACAGAGACCCTTTATAATACAGTTGTGCTGATTGAAATCATATGGCATTGCCTTGAAATCATGACACCGCTCGGGAAAAGCTGTTCCTTTTCCCGCTTTTTTCTTCAGCAGCAGCGGCGGGATTGTTTTTCACATTTATTCCAAACTTTTCTCAACTCGTCTCTATTGCCTTCTGCCTTCTACAGACTGCGGCCAGGCTCTTCCTGGGAGGCCGTCAGCATCACCCGCCGCATCCCGACCTGGGACGAGCCAGCACCTTGAGGGGGCTGAATGGCAGCGGCCCCTCTCACCTTCACCCCCGAGCACCTCCAAGACGTCGACACAAGTCCGCTAAGAATCACCCGCCGTACACCAGCAGCGTTCTAGTGTTACCATGGCAACCAACCGGGAGCATCAACTGCGTCATATGGCCGGCTTCCCTCGCACCGTCTACCCGTTCCCCTTTAACGCCATGAGGAGCCACTCGCCCTTTGACCTGCTGGCCAGCAGCAACCTTTTTGGCCGCTTTGGGGCTGACCTTCCCAAAGAGATGGCGGCGTTGTGTAAGTCATGACTTCAATTCAATTTGTGTTTACAAACACGGCGCAAGAAATATTGTTTCCTGGCAGAATATATTTTACAAGTGTAACCCCCGGCTCACCAAGAGCGGCGACATAAATTTAATGGATGCATCGATGGAGAAAAACGTCCTAAAACCCAGTTAATACGTATAACAGGCTCAAAAATGCAGCCGAGGTCGGATTCTGCTGGTAATTATAAAATGCGTGAAGAATTGGCATTTTTAATCTCAGTCACACAGTCCTGCACATGACACTGAGTGTGGCCTGTCTGTGCCGTGTGAACAACTTTGGAATTCCTCTCAATTTGGGGAGCGTTCGAGAGCTATTTTGAGGCCTACGTTTGTGAGCTGCGGTTGTTTTTGAAGTTCAATTGAGCCTTGAACTCATGCATGAGATGACTTCATTTGCGCTACAGGGGGTGCTATTGTTCTTCCATAATCTTAAAGCGTGATACAGTTCCTGGCTTGACCTTTAATACTTCATTATTTGATACCATTATCGTCCAGATATTAATTGTCAGATTAAATTTGAAAGTAGCATAAAAAGCAAGGAGAACAAAGGAAACATTCAGACAGATAATTCTCACATGAACAGTCAATGAGGGGTGGTCACTTCTGAGTATAAAGAGCCTTAAAAAAAAAAAAGCCACACTTCAAATGGATGACCTCATTCCCACAGCAACAATCGAGCCATTTCTAATATTTAGGTTGACTCATTCAGTTCTGTCACAAGGTCAAAGTCTACTACTGCTCACTTCATTACAACTATCAACATGATTAGCATGTTGTTAAATAATATCTAACAGTTTCCATTAAATGTAAAAGGCGTACATTTTATACAGCTACTAGAGTGGGACTCTGTACCTAATGTTGTGGCTGTTGGTCTCTTCTTGGTTCAACCGGTTTGTTGTTGATTATTTTTCAAGTTTGGCTTGAATTCACTTGTGTAGAGGGCCTAACCATTCCAAAACATACAAGTACAGCGTTAACATCTCTGAGTGGGGAAAGGGTGTTTCGCTAAATAGCATATTAGCATGTTAAAAGTGTACCGCCATCCTTGTCAATATTAGCATGATGTAAGATGAAATGACGCTCCAGGTTTGAAGCTGAAAGGATAGTTAACATGAATTTAAAAAAATAAAATAAAATAATAATAATTACAATAGCTCCCATTTGGACAACATGTCCGAAAATAAGCTGTTTCTCATTTCTTACGTACATTTAAATGCATAGAAAAACAAACTATTACATTAAAAGAAACTAGAATTTTTACATTTATTCCTAAGAGGAGACTTGGGGTTTGAGAACACATCACTTTGAAGAAGTCTTTTTTTTTTTTTTAATATATGGAAGAAAAAATAGTGCTGTAGATATGACATGATGACTGCGCAAATATCGAAACTGCTTTTTGTATTCCACATTTGAACATCAGAAAATACTACATCTGTATTGTGTTAGTCCAAAGAGCTGTAAAGTTATCCCTTACAACAATTTTTGCACAGAGATCTGCCTTGGCTCTCGTGGTTTCGGTGGCGCTCAAAAGTAGTGAACAAAAAAAAAAAAACTTTTACGAGTCTTGTCGTAATTACTGGATGCCAATCAAGTCATGAAAAGAGAAGATTGCAAACTTATATGTTATGCGTTTGTTTAACTTTTTTTTTTTTTTTTTACTTGTAGTTGGCCAGCAAAGTAAATCCATTATTTTCGGTCTATTTAAATTCTAATGTGAATGGAAAAAGTTGTTTTGTAGTTGAATGCGCCTGTTTGATACACAGAATTGCTCCTAATTTCACAGTTTAAAACTGAAGTCCCACATGAAGAGCTCTTTTCCAAAACACGAGAAATCCATTTGGATTCAAATGAGATTGTTTACCCAGACTAAATTTTATGCTGCTAGAACATATCAACGTGTCAATCTAAACAATAAACGATAGTGGAGTCTACAGTAGAGTCTGTGCAGAATAATGTTGAAATTGTTTTTGGTCTTGGAAAAGGCCTCTTAATAGTCAAAGTCAGTCAGTCCGAACAATAGTCGTCTTGTAATTTTGTGTAAAAAATTGGTTTGGCCTGATTACCATTCCAGCTGCAATATTCAATTGATGAATCTGATTTGGATTTGATGTCTTGCTGAAGGTCACGTGGTCACATTCAACATTCATCCTCTTCCAACTTCCCATTTAAGCCAAGTTTATTTGATCGCCATCCCAAATGATCTCAAATTTACCATTGTGGATATAAATAGCCACATTTACAGTAACTAATTCCCGCTTCAACATCCCCCGCTGAGTGTATCTTCCACATTAGCCTGCTGCAGTCAGTCTGAAGTCATGTCCCGGCCAGCTGCATAATCTTGTAGCCACAATGCGGCGCTCCCAGTGGACAGGGACGTGCAAAAGAACAAGGCAGCACAGAGGTGCGAAGTCGTGCGCTGTCCAAATCAAACATTTTACATAGCATGTTTGTGTGCCACTACCCCGCGAAACAGGCACGCTACACACCAACATGCCTGTCAATCTCTTTGTGCGTGTTTGAGCGCATGTGTGTGTAATTGTGCACGTTCCGCCGAGCAGCTGTTATCATTTGATCTGCAATCGTTTAGTGGAGCCTATAGCAGCATATATTTCACCAGGCTAGTAGCTCACAGCATGCGATTACATCGCCGACATGTCGCTCCCGGTGCTTTATCACATATGAAGACAGATGTGTCAGACTTGCACTTAAGTCATGTAGTTGAGATTTAGTGGTGGTAACGATGGATAATAGTGGCTAGCAAATGGTAGGCTAATTGTAATTATGATAGTTCCATCAAGGTACTGCCGTAGTTGACGGTGACGATTTGAAATTCCATTTCTATCTATCTATCTACTTAGATCTACAACCCATGCATGAAATTAAATCTTCACCTCATGAACATTCACACACAGATAAATTACACTTATACCACGGGTGCGCTGGAGCTACATTTTACATATTTATTTTCATTTTTTAAGATAAACATATATATTTTAAATGGATTAGTGATTTATATAACAAATGAATAATTAAATATTTAAAAAATGTTAGTCCAAATTTTTGAGTTGTCAGAAAAAGAAAGACGAAAGGTAGATAAAGTTTTAAAATGACCTAAAAAAAACGTTTTTAAAAAAACAAAAAAAGGACCAAAGAATGTCCAAAAAGGAAGAAAAGCAGAAAGAAAGAGTAAAAGGCGGAAAAAAAAATGTTCAAAAGTAACCAAAAATGTGCAATATTACTGTAAAAGAAAAAATTACCAAAACATTTCTTTGCATTTGCCCCCCCCCCCCCCAAAAAAGTCTGATTTTTTTTTTTAAAGAAGCAGAAAACGTTTAATAAGTAAGTAAATGTACACACAATTACCCCCCCCACACACTATAAAAAAAGATTACATATTTTCAAAGAGACAGAAAACGTTTAAAAATTAACTACAAAATGTCCAAAAACTAAAGAAGTAAGGCAGAAAATTACCATAATGGAAAAAAATTCTAAGAAGAAAAGGTTCAATAAATAACTAAATGTACACAAAATTGCCCCCAAAAAAAGTCAGAATACATATTTTCAAACAGACAGAAAACATTTAAAAATTAACTACAAAATGTCCAAAGGCAGAAAATTACCATAATGGGAAAAAAAATTGAAGAAGAAAAGGTTCAATAAATAACTAAATGTACACAAAATTGCCCCAAAAAAAAGTCAGAATACATATTTTCAAAGAGACAGGAAACGTTTAAAAAGTAACCATAAAATGTCCCCCAAAAAAACTAACGAATAAATGCCCAAAATTACCATAAAATGTCTACAAAATTGCAAATAAGGCAGAAAAAAATAGCCATGTCTAAAAGGGAAGAAGAGAGGCAGAAAATTACCATATGTCCATAAATTGCCAAAAATGTCAGAAATTTGACAGAAATACAGAAAACTTAAAATGTATGGAAAAACAAAGTGTACATAAGGTAGAAGAAAATGAATCTCTACATATTGGATGTTGCATATTTTGAAGTTATGATGCAGCTCTATGAGCTCTTGGGCCCTCAGTACATTTAACTAACACTAACCCACTGTTTCCTTCATCACAATGTTCAAATGTTTTGCGGCTCCAGACAGATTTTTTTTTAAATTATTTAATTGGCCTAAAATGGCTCTTTTGACAGGAAAGGTGACTGACCCCCGACTATAGAAACCAGTATAACCAATGAAGTAAAAAGTCATATAAATAGCAGCATTGAGGAGGAGTTAAAAGAAATTTAAATCTAATCCAAGCAAGAATAAGAAATAAAAATGCAAAATAGCTATGACATCAAATTTGATCTCACTGTTTTGAATCATCGTGACACCCAATTCTCGACGGGCACCCTCGCTTCGCAGTGGTGAGATATAAAGCTACTTGATGGATGGCGTCTTTTGAATACTAATTGCCAACATGCCAACAAGGTCCCGGTTCGCTTGTTTGAAATGGTTCTCCCAGGGTTTCTATCCGGATCGCACGGCCATTCCTTTACATCAAATAAAGCAGCAGTGATCTCTCATTATTTTGCTAATTAATCCGCGTGCGGCGTTCCCTAATGAGATGAAACATTGGTGCGCTTGAAGCACATACAGTATCGACTTCAAAAGCTTGTGGCAGCCTATTCACTCATACAATACGACGTCTTTTATTTCACTAATGCAAATATTGAACTTGTTTTTCTATCTCAAATCCCATTGGACGCTCTGTGTTTTTCAAATGGATTAAAGCAAAGTGTGGTTATAAAAAGTCTACACACCCCATTTCCCACCTGTGAATTGTTTTCATGGCCTGTCAAAAGCACACTGCAGCTACAGTGAAACGCGGTGACAGTAGTATCAGTCAGTGTCAACACAAATCTTGTAAGGAAAAAATGTCAGGAAAAGCCTACTAGAACATCTGAAACTTTATTTGAGGTTAGAGGAGCTTTAAATGTTGGCAGACATGCTGACAAGCATTTATCACACATTTACCACATTATCTCAGCTGTTTATTTTTTCTTTCCTTCTCAAAAAGATTTAAAACAAAATTGACTTTTATAGGGTGGTAAAAAGTTTGAAATGATTTATCGTGATCTCATTTTTTTCACATCACAAAAATCTGGCGTTGTACGGAAGCGTGGAACTGCCAATGTGGAGTAAACTTTTTTGACAGGCAGAAACGTTCAAACGTGTTTGCAAGTACGGTTAAATGTACTTCTAGGCTAAATGCTAAAGACATAGCATTGCGCATGTGCAAGTTAATTATTATTATTTTTTAACATTTGGTCTACATTGCTGTCAAAGTTAAAGTGTTAACTGATTAATTAATCACAAAAAATTATGGCATTAATCATGAATTAACGCATCTTAATCTTGAGCGCAGATCATCCTTTAGCGTGACAGCGGATGGCTACGTTTAAGGTAGCACAGGTTGTGTTTGAGCAATAAACATAATTTCATGCATTAAAGTAAAGCATTTAATGAATGTTTGCGTATCACACTTAGAATATTTGTTCATGTCAAAATGTCGGGGTCATTTTTTTCCCATTTTAAACTATGCAAGTAATTAACTGATTAGGAAAAGAGGAGGATGAGTGTGTGCGGTGGATACATTTTTTTGAAGACGTCCTCATAACATATGTTGAAAAAATTAACAGGTGCTCTTCAAATTTGGCGGGAAATTTTTTTGATAAAAAAGCCTTTTTTATTAGGCGATTAATTATGATTACTCAGAATTCTAAGATGTGATTAATCTGATTGAAAAATGTAATCGTTTGACAGCTCTAATCAATACATTTGAAATTTAAGTAAGCATTGTTTATTCGTAATTTTAGAGATTATTCTCTACAATACATGATTTGTGTTTTATTTTTTCCCATACTGCCACTGGGTATGCACATGCAGACGTCAATTTCCCGTGGCATTATGGGAAAAAATAAAACACAAATTTTAGCATTTAAAAACCCTGCCACCGTTTGGTTTTAGCCCCTCATGCTAGCTAGCTAGCTCCATAGCAGGTAAACAATCACCCGGGGAGCTAGCTAGGGAGCTAGCTAGCTAACACCTGGGGCTAAAGCCAAACTGTGGCAGGGTTTTTACTTTCTGGATCTGGATTTGCCACCTCTGCTTGCAAATATTTTCAAATACGTTTAAACGCATTTGTCAAAAATGTTTCCCACGTTGGCAGTAGACTTTTTATATCCACTGTATGTTATCCAGCGCAAACAGGAAATGTCACCATATTGATATAATGAGGAAACAATTGTTTTCTTTTTTTTTTCTCCCCCTTATAATGAACACAATGTCCTTTTGGTGGTTTCATCACATAAATTCACTCACTCTTTGTAGTGTGTGTGTGTGCGTGCCGACGCACAACTATGTGTGTATGCTTGAACTGAGTGCCTGTGATGACAGACACAAAGAAAAACACACAAGTCCCACTCTCTGCCTCAAGTTACTATCACACACACACACACACACACACATAGTGCCGATCTTTCCATTGCCACTCCGTAGGCTGCACATTCCAGCATTGGCGAACGGCGTGCTTCTCGCATTCGTGACTTATTTGTGCGCTCTGTGACGGCCGCAGTGAGACTTTGTGCAAATATCGGAGCGAGAAAAAGAAAGAGAGAGCGAGAGAGAGAGAGAGAGAGAGAGAGAGAGAGAGGCTATTGTTCGCCTGTGTGTGTTTGTGTCAGACATGACGACGGGATGAATAGCTGAAGAACCTGATTGTGAACGCTTGTAACGTGACCCTCTTGCAAAAGTATGAGGCGGGAATCGAGTGGTTTGCGAGTGCAAAACGCGCCCCACAGCGTGGTCAAAAAAAAAAAAAAGTGGAGCAAAATGAGTCTTCTTCTTTCACATTCCCGCCGTCTCTTTTGCACAAAGCAGCAACAGGGGGGCAGGGTGCTGCGGGGCGGGGAGGGGGTAATTGTCTCAAGGTGTGGAGAGAGCTCAGCGGGCTGTTATTGTGCCACTCTGCTCCCTGCGGTGTGTCATTATAGCGCGTGTTTGTGTGCCCGGCCGTGATGTTGAAAGACAGGTAAAACAAAACAAGAAAAACAAGAGCGGGTCAGAGGAGAGCTCATAAGATGTGTGAAATAGAGCGCGGCGTCCCTTTAACTTCCAAATCATCACGTATGCAGTCGGGGGGTTGAAGAGAAACAAACAAAGAGGAAGAAGAAAAAAAAAAACAATCGTAATACTCGGAGTGTACAAAGCCGAAGGCATGACATATTTGGGAGTAAGTGTGCATGTGTGTGCAGAGGGAGGGGGCGGGTGAGGGGGGGGGGGGGTGGGGGGTGGAGCCCCAGTGGGGGTTTCTTCTAGAGTTCATCCCTCTTGAAGGAGGGAAGGAAAGGGAGGAGTGGAGGGAGGAGAGTGAAGCTGTCTAGTATACAAACTATTCACACCGCAGGCCAGCGTGCGTGCGTGCGTGCGTGTCGCCTGCAGCGCACACACACTTAGGGTCCTGCGGTCCGGTAAGCTGAACACGCACAACTTAAATCAGGTTGGACCCCGTGTGAAAGAAGGAGAATTTAGATAGCAGCACATGCCGGGGGACACTTTCGGAGAAATGAAGAAAAATCACGTGACGTTAAAAAAAAAGAGCACGTGGACTTTAATTCATCTTTGAATGCCAAATCTAGGCCATAATGGGAACAAAATGTATATCAAATGATCTAATGAGATTTGTGGCTCAGTTAACTGGATTTAAGATGCATTTAAATTGCTCGCTCATGATGTTGTTTCATAGTAATTGTACAGGTGTGTTTTTAATAGTAGTATAAAAACTAATTGAAATTTATAATAAAAATTATAATACAAATGTAAACTAAATTAAATGCATTATAATAAAACAAAACATAATTAAATTTCAATGTAAAATTAATAAATTAATATTAAAAATAAAATATTGAAATTTCAAAATTACATGTAATGGGTCCATCCCTAAAAGAATATTTAAAAAAATAATAATAATTTGAGGTTAATGTACCAAAATATCATAAGCCTATGTCATTTTTAACTTGCCACAATATCAATGAAAAAAAAAATACCAATGTACTTGTTATAAATGTTGTTTCTTCTTTGTTTGTGTTGATTTTCAGTCATCCAAGTTATTGAAATCAGCACAGACATTTTTGGGGGCAGCTATTGCTAAAAGTGATCATACAATATGAAAGACTCAAATAAATTGTGGAAAAAGTGAAAACACTTTGGGGAGGTTTGGTGACAGAGAGGATCATTTTTCATGTTTTAAATATTGGTGAATAAAATAAAAATGGGCTGCAACATAAATGGCAGTTGCTTAAGCACCTTTTATCTGTGCACGTGCCTGGTAATCAGCAAAGATTCAATCAAGGCAACTCAAATTTTTCTTTTAGATTTAAAACGTTCAAATATAATTTTTCGGCTGATTTGATACGGTTTTCGATATGTGGGAGTGCGGAACGATTCAAGGACTGTTCGATTTAAAAGTGGAACAATTTGATCTGGTGCGGTTCAGTTCGAGCGGGTATGATGCAACGATTTTGTTGTTGTCATTTCACAGACATTTGGATGAACTTGTCAATAATATAAATGTGCCAAAAGACGATTTGATACGTATCTCGATTAGGGCTATCACTATCGAATACTTTTCAAATAGATTATTCTATCAATTTTTCCATCAATCAATCCGATAACATTTTATTTTGCATTTACGTGCATTACAAAACCCTTTTTTTCTCCCTGATACTTTTATTGTTGCTTAAGTGGAATTTTACTGATAAAAAAAAAAAGGTTTAAAAATGGTCTTAAATGTCCGACTCATGTCATGCTATGTGGTTAGCTAGCTTCCCTCCCCCAAAAATTTGTTCGCAAACTGTTTTTATTTTGAAAAATAGCGACGCTCGACTTCCTGTCCGGCTCGTGTAATTTCTCCCGCTTCATGAAAATCCGCATGCGGCGTCCGGGAAAAAAATAGAACGCTTGCGAAAACCTTCCGCACCGAATTGACCCGCAGACTCGAATGCTTTCTTTTTCTCAGTTGGTACACATGTCACTTAGCATAACGGTCATGGATGAATTTGCAATGTACAGTCGGAGGTGGGATTTGAACCTGCGACCTCCTTACTAAATGTGCCAATGAGCAGTATCAGACAGATGGTAATGATGATAAGTTGCATGCATGGAAGTGGGCGTGGGAAGTGGGACTTAGAAAAAGTTCAATGTCAATCCCATTGAAAATGAAAAGTTGATATTTAATGTTAAATTGTGTGAATGTTGTAAGTAACGTGAAATCCGATTTTTGAAGCAAGTGTGTAAATCTGAAGTATCGTGTGCGAGTTGTTACAAGGCAAAAAAAAAGCATTCTCACATCACAATGAGTCTTTTGAAAAGTGCTACACAAATCAAATGTGTTAGCATTATCGATTAGTTATTGAATAATCAATAATTTTTGACACCTGATCTTGATATATTTCAAAGTGTAATGATTCGGTTTCATTTGAAACTCTCACACTTTTTAAATTATTATTATTTTTTTGATAACCTGTTTTTGTTACACTCTTGCTTGCATTAGCAAAATTTTTTTAAAAAAAATAAACAAATGTCTGAATTCTGATTGACACCCCAAAAAAGTGTTGTCACGGGTACGAAGAGATTCTGAATGTTGTGAAATTGTTCGCATGGTGACTAAGTATGTTTGTGTAAGCACTCGGACCTCCCGGCAGTCCATCATCTCAATGTGCCGCTCATCTCTCAACGTGCGTCTCTCTTCCTTCCAACAGGTGTGAAGTGATTTTTTTTCTCCTTCTCAAGTGTTACTCGTTTGTTTTCATCGCTAACGGCAACAGAGCAGCGTATCATTTGAGGATTGTCAAAAAGACGGCGTTTCGTGCTGAAGTCATGGCATAAAAGCAAAGAAAGTTCAAAAGTGTACTGCGGGGCAAGGCCGGGCCGGGCCGGGCCGGGCCGGGCAGGTTTGTTTCTTATTTGCATCCAATGTGAAATCCGAAGCTGGAAAAGTTGAAGGGAAAATGGAGGGGGGTTCTCCGCGCGGCCTATCAGACGTCAAGCGCGTGGCCGGCCCCTCCCGCTCCCGCTCCTCCTTCCCCCGGACCCCGCCCCCCTCCCGCTCATGCCTGTGGTTGCGAGCGAGAGGCCCACAGAGCCGCTGAGAGGGGAACTGAGCTCAGTTACACAGCTGAGGTCCATTGACTGACCCGAGGGCAGAAAGTGGGCTTCAGACCTCAGCTGGAGTTTTTGTCCTTTTGCTGCCGTCTCCGGGTGCGAGTCCGGCATGTTTGACTGCATGGAGGCTCTTGGGCTGGCCCCGCGGCCCCTCTACGACGTGTCGGCGCAGGGCTCCTGCATGCTGTCCAAGGCCCCCCCGTTCTTCTCCAGCCTGGACCCCTTCGCCTGGGCCGGGACCGGCGGCCTTCAGTGTGAGTACTCGGCCAATCATGGCATGGATGGCTTCTTAGCGGGGTCGTTTGTTTACGTGCTCAGCGGGGGACTTTACAGGCGCATAGTCGTACGTCATCATGTTTGTTGTCTTTGCGAATGACTTCACATGATTGACAGCTGCTTGGAACAATACGGGACCTGACCCCCCCACCCCAGAGCAGAAACCGCTTTGACAGATTGAAGGCCTTGAAATCACATTGTTGCTCATTTGGCCTCTTGCGGGTTCCATGTTCATTTCCAAAGGCGCTGATGTATTTGTGAGTCCACAGTGTTGGACGCTGGAACGATCCCGCTCAGGATTACAACAAAAGCGGATCTTTTTCGTTGCTTGACGCGTCCCCGGGCCGAGCGCCTCGAGTCGATTCATCTCCGCTAATCACTCGGCCGGCGACTTGTCGAGTGGGCTAACGATGACGGATGAGAAGTCGGCTTTGCAAACATCACGGCGGGGGCCTGTCGCAACTCGCTCGGGAGCTTCCCCACACGCAAAAGCCAAAATGTTCATCCATTCAACCTGTTCCAAAAAAATGTTTAGAAAAACTTCACTGACACGTAGAACAGGCATTGAAGCCATGAAACTTAAGTGTTTTCCCTCCTGGACTAACCTGTTAGTCTATTTGGCGAGAAGCATGCAAATGAGGGTGACTCACCTCATACCTTTACGCTCCATCTACTTGTAATGCCAATGCAAATTGGACCGCTTGTTTGTTTACCAACAATTTGGAGGCTTAAATGGTGCCCAATTTCAATCGGCATTCACCTGATGGCGACTCTTTACTCTTCTACAGTTACTGCTTGATCATTCTTTCAAGTAACTACTTAATTATGCGTTCTTCAGGCATGATTGAGTTCATCTACAGTAGGCTTTACAAGATCAACAAAAAACGATAACCCATCACCGATTCAATCAGAAGATGGAGCAATATACTGTACGTAAAAACTTTTATCCCCAAAACCCGCGTTTGTGATATGAAGAAGAAAAAATATTAAAAAAAAAAAGAAATGCTGGTAAACATTCAATATAAAATGCAATGTCTTATTTTGTGGATCCGATCGATTGTCATTGATTGCTCGGGCAAATTAAGACATTACAGCCAAATACCGATTTTTCATAGAATGCTACTTATCGTTCCATCCAGATCGGTGTAAAGTCGAATTTAAAGATGCATCAAGACATTGGAATGAATTGCTTGAAAGCATTTAGCCAAACTAGCTTTTGTAATCTCATGACAAGTGCAACGATTAATTGGCAACTCATTGATAATGTTTTTCATAATAGAGGTATCTTTTTTTAAATAAAAAATAGTCCAAATGGTGAGAATTTCAGCTCAAAAGTAATATTCTCTGATTTCTTTGTTATGAACTCAAATAAAACATTTGCTTGTACTTTGGAATACAACAATCGACATTTGTGTTTATTTTCCTCACGTTAGAGAATCAGTTAACTGAATCATAATTAACACTTGTGTACTGTCAATTTGAAATAATGGCTAGTTATAGAAAAAAAAGAGGTTGGTAATTGAAAAGATTTTTTGAATCTGATTAATCGAAAAAAATCATGACCAGATTAACTGATCGTTATTTGCAGCCCAAATACATTAAAGAGAAATATAGTAACATAACATAACTACTGCTAGCTAGCTAACTTAACTACAGCCACATTTTCTACGTGATAAAAACATTCATTTCAATACTAGACGAGTTGTTCTACATTCGCCAGTGTTTTGAAATGTGATTTGATGGTTTTATTAGTGCCTGACTGAACTTCTTAGGGTCAGAATTAAGCACTTTCACAAGATTGCAATGTGAGAAAGTATTTCCCGGTCTTTATTTTTTTTTAATCTACTGTATGTACTTTTCAGATTTTAGTTTGTGCATCAAAGACAAAAAGTATGGTGTCATTAACGAGGCAGTTTGGATGCTCAGTTAAGTGACTGGGAAAAAAATGTGATCGGTCCATCCGGACAAATGGAATCTCTGGAAAGCTTTTGCAGCGTTTTTGTTCTTGTGGGTCCACGGAGCACCTCGGTGGCGTCCTTTGTATCAACGTCAGCGGCCATTAAAAGGATCGGCGTCCATAGCGAAGTGTGTGACGTTTTGTTTCTCCTCTGCTTTTAAGCATCCACTCTCCCTTGGCCGCGTCCGGCAGTGTGTGTGTGTGTGTGTGTGGGGGGGGTGTCCGCCTCTCTGATGTCCTCCTGGCGCACGGCTCAGTTTACACGCCTCGTCTTGTGTAACCCGCAGCTTTTAATGAAGCCATTATAATTAGAAAAGGCCTCAATTAAGAGATTAGCAGGCGTGTGGGGGCATGAAAGAGGAGGAGAGGGATGAATTTGGTTTTGGGATTAGCCCCGCGACCCCCCCTGCCTCCCCTCCCATTGACTCCTTATATGTTGGCGTTTCGGGCCTGGAAGGGGGACGTCCCCCTTCTCGGCTGGCATCTTCAAATCGACAAAGTTGAGATGCGCCGTCCCGCATCCGTGAGTCGGGAAGTTTTTGTTTGTGTTTTGAGGTCGCGGCGATGTTGTCTGTAAACTTTGCAAAAGAGCCTTGAATGTGCTTTTGGCTGCTCCGTCGGTCCGATCGCAGATCTTAAAAGTAAAGATGAGGTAACGGAAGCTCTTACAAGTCATTAGAGTGATAAATGCTAAGATGCAGCTGCGTGTGTTTAGTGTAGAATCGAAGAAAAGTTAAGCATTACATTTATGTAGTGCTGCATTAATGATTATTATTCATTTAATAATCGATTAATAAGAATTTTCCTCCTATATACACACACAATATATTTTTTTATTTTAATTAATTAATATTCGGTTATCAACAGGTCCGAAAATAGGCAAACATGTTGGTCATTGTTTTCCAACATACTGTAAAAAGCAGATGATGTCAAATAAGTTTGTTTTCATTGCGGATTTCAGAAATCTCAGAATATTCCCGAATGAACCGGGGGAGCCAAACTCATTTTTTGTCGCCGGATAACAATTTTTCAAATCAGAACTCAAGACGAATAGTTTGTTCAACTTGACTAAGTGCAGTTTCTGCAGAAATTGCGTGGGAATGCTAAAAAGCTGAATGCTAATAGCTGAATTCTTACAAAGTAAATTGAAAGATAAATGATGTGAAAATGACAAAGTGCCAACAGTGAAATAATTTGAAAATTATTAGTATTCAAGATTGCATTTGTACTTAAGAGTTGCCCAAGCAGGGTTCGAACCCCGGGTCTTCTCATAGTGGCAGTCAATTGCTCAAACCACTTACCTAACTTGTCCCATTGAAAATGAATGGGGGGAAAGTTGATATTTAATGTTAAATTGTGCGAGTAATGTAGAATCAGACGATAAATACCAGGAGAGGCGTGAATTTTTCAAGCTAGTTGAAATTTGGTGTAAATCGCAAGTATTAGTAAAATGACAATAACATATGTGGGAATGCTTCAGCATATTATTCAACGTAACAAGAAAATGTTTGCAATATCTCAACGTAGTTGTTAAGTACATACGACATCATGGAAGTATGAGACTATGAGTGTAACAAAAAACAATTTGAACCGGATGTTTTCTGTTGTTGTTCCAAACGTTTTCCAATCGTTCCACTTTGGAATATATCAAGATACGTATCGAATCGTCTTTTATTCGGGAGAATATCTTCGAAGGAACCGGCACATTCATTCATTCAAAAGTATGAACAACAAAAAGTCATCACACCCTCTTGAACTGAGCCAGATCACATTGAATCGAATCGTAATTAAATAGTTCCACTTTCAAATCCGACCGTCCCTGAATTGTTTTGCACTCCACGTATCGACAACCAAAGCGCACCCCGAGAGTTGACATACCTGATTTTTTTGTTTTGTTTTGACACCTGTGCTCTAAACCATGAATCAATTATCCAAAAATAATGACCAAATAATGTGATAATCAATGAATTGTCGATTAAGCGTTGTCATTTGTAGGTAAGTTTGTAAATTTGACCCAAAAAAAACAAACAGAAAATTCTTTTATAATATGGGTTAGGGTCATTTTTTAGTACAACTTACTGAATTTGGGGTCCAGTAATAAATTTTTAATATTTAAAAAAATAAACTTAGCCACGTAATCCCAACATAAGTATTTTTTCCTACTAATTATAATGTTACATAATTACATTTATTGGTATTGGTGATTAAGGTTCCATAAGATTTTTTTTTTTAAAAGTGCACGTGAATTGCCTGATTATTGCCCGAAAGGCGTATTGACGACCTGATGATATATCGCTTGGCCGAAGACGTATTTAACAAGCTGTCTAATATCCGCCCCCTCCCCACATTTGTCAAACGTGTGTCATCCAGCTCGACTCAAACCCCAGCGAGCGCTAAGCTGCTGCTGATGATTCACGTTTGCGGAGTCGCTCTGAAATCCAAGGGCGTTGTTCTGTTCGCAAGTGTGTGAAGATTGTCAAGTTGAAGTATTTGTCCAGGGTTTCTTGTGTGTCTGTGTGTGTGTGTCTGCCTCCTCCTTTTTTAAATGTCTGCTGCTTTGTTTTTTATGGAGCCGTCTTCTGGACAGCAGCCCGGTTTTCACAGTCTTTCCTTTAAGAGGCGCTACCAATGACAGGAAGGGCTCCTCCTCCTACCCGGGCAGGAAGGCAGGAGAGGACAGAGGGGGGAAGAGGGTTATTAGCGAGGGTTTGCTCAGGGGGGTGGGGTGTGGGGTGTGGGGGGGGGGGGGGTTCGGTATTGAACTTAGAACAGCTGATGAAAGGGATTGTCACTCACATCTCCTCCCCGCTGTTGTGGTAACGACTCACTCAGCATATTTGCGGCCGCCTCCCCCTCGTCCATCCCAACAACTCCGAGCACTTGACAATGACGACGACAATCGATTTCAAGCCGTCGTATCGAGGCAGGCGTTTGCGTGTTTGTGTGTAGGCGCCATGCCGCGCTCTCCCACCCACGGCCCCAGTGCAGCCGCCCAACACACACACACTCGCACATATTCGCATGTGCGCGCACATTCCACAGGGTGCTGCCGAACATTAGGTGGAGCCAGATGAAATGCTGCCGTTGAATTATTATTATAATCATGCTAGATTTTATTCAGCTTTGACATTGTTGGAAGCACGGCTTCACTTTATGATGATTCTCCTCAGGCGCCATTTTTGACTGACAGTTTGAAGTGGAAAATTCAAATTGAACGAACCCCTTCCAACTTTTGTCGGCGTAAAAGCTCCAGGCATCCTTTGGACATTCAACTGTCAAGCAGGTGTGAAAAATAATGTCAGGAAACAAGATCTAATGCACAAAACCAGCCAGCCTTCGATGACTTGTGATGGTTGTGTCATGTTTAGGGACGTGGAGGATTGCTGAAGACAGTTCACGGCTGATATTTTGGGAATTGAGTATTCTACTGATTGTCCCATCAATTAATCGAGCAAGAGAATAAAAAAATGATTTTGCACGTGTGGTGCAGGTATTATTTAGCATGCTTTGGGTTGCCCTCCACACGTTCTACTGTAGTATCTGTGATTGAGTGCGTATGGCCTTAAAAAGGCAGGGGCCTGGTCTGGTGAGTGCCGTGGGCGTCAGATAGAGTTGGCTGGCTAGGGTGGCCACTATCACATATTTTTCATAATCTATCAATTATTCAATGGAATAGTAAGATAACATTTTATTTTGCATGAAAGTGTATTAGAAAATCATTTTTCCCAAGTACTCTTCATTAACTACTTGTTGTTTATTTGGTATTGTTTAGTGATTTAAAAAAACAACTAAACAATTTGGCAATGTTACACAAGAGGGGTTGATCTACTCTACTGCTAATGCTAACGCTAGTGCTAATGGTCTACTCACCAACCTTTTTGAAACTGATTCAGTTTCTGCTTGATTATTGTTTTCCAAAATAAAAGCAGATGTTTGCAAATGTCTTATTTTGATTCAACACAAATGATAATCAGTCTGTTTTCATGAAGGACTACAAAGATCAATAATTACTGTTGAGAGGCTGAAATCAGGATTTGGCAGACAAGTTGAAGTTAAACAATGGGTCTAAATGATTAATCGATTACTAAAATAGTTGACAATTTGGCAATTGATGAGTTACCGATTAATCGACTCATTTTGACAGCTCTATAACTGGCTAACCTGTTTGCTCATGTATCAACGCACTTACTACACGTTTTGTTTTCTTACCACTTTACGTTAGCCAACACAAGCTAACATATCGATAATAGCTAATTTAATATAACTAGTAGAACATAACTGGTGTCTGTGTGTCGAAAAACTGAGCCTCAGTTGTAGTTCTCGCTAACTCATGTATGAAGGCACATATTACACGTTTTGTTTTCCTTTTGATTTACGTTAGCCAACACAAGCTAACATATCGATGTTAGTTAATTTAATATAACTAGTAGAACATAACTGGCTAACCTCTTAGCCTGTCTGTGTGTTGACAAACTGAGAGCCTCAGTTGTGGCTCTCGCAAGCTCATGTATGAACGCACATATTACACCGTTTTGTCCGTTTATGTTAGCCAACACAAGCTAACATATCGAAGCTAGCTAATAGCTAGCAGAACATATTGTAATGCTCCTGCAAGTGTTCAAGGATAGACAAGCGCCATTAGGTTAATGTTGGGGTTACTTTGAATCGCTTAATCTCATACTTGGAAATTACTTTTCTCAACCTTTCCCTACACGGAGACTTTCTCTGCTGGTGTTATATAATAGCCAAAGTAAAACTTGGTTCCAAATTGTACAAGACTTAGACACTCTAGTGTAAAAGGGTCCACTATCCTCAACACCTCCCCAATATGAGGCTGTGTGGAGCCCCTAGGCCAAAGTCAAGCTGCATGCCATATGTCACTATGTCGTCCGCGCAGTCACCCCCACAAGCAATAAAAAAAACAAACACCTTCAATGTCGGCGTAAAGGCACAAACACTGGCAGATTGGTCAAGTCCAACTGTATTGACGCCAAATGGACGGCGACACGGCAGGCCGGGGCCAACTGGCGGTTTTTCAAAGGTGAACTACAAGTAGGTGTCAACTACGAGGCCAAACTGGACTGTGTTGATGAGACATTAAACTCATGGCTGAAAGGAAGGAAGGAAGGGATGTTAACAAGACACAAACGTGGCGCTTGAATAGTTGTAAGCTGATGTAGGTGACAGAAAGTCTGCCAGGATGTTGGAAAAATGTGCGCGAGTTGTGGCTCCACCAGTCACGTCGTCTGTCGTGGCCCCTCCAAAAGGTGCGCTGATAGACGTTATGACACACAGCGGGGTGAGCGGCAGGTTAAGACCCGACCGCTGTTTCTTCAAGCCAAGCCTCCGAGGCCGCGTGCAGTTCAGGGTGCTGACAGCCCGCTGACACTTTTTTGGCTCCTCTCCCCTCTTTTCGTCACGCCAGGTAGCGTCTCCTCCTCCTCCCGCTCGCTCTTTCTCACCACGCTCAGACGTCGTCAGTCAGTACCTGTCGTCTGGCGCCAGATGCGCTACCTTTTTCCCGCTCCGAGACACACTCTTACATTGTTGCTATATCAACAGATCGGCTTACGGCTTTAGCTCCGCCCACTCCCTCTCTCACCTGAGCTCGAAAGCCTCAAAAGTAAACACATCGCTTGTACTGTTTGTGTGTTCTCAGCAGAAGAACTAGTAGGGCAATACACTCACTGGATACTTGTTAATGTTAATGTTATGTCTTGATTGATGCTATTAGCCTATTTAGCTACATTAGCACAGCAGAATTTCATGCACCTCCTTCACCATTGTCACAGGCACATTTACTGAAGTCATTTTTTTTATCTAAACACAGCATTCTGATTAATATTGTGTTTGTGGAATATGAGTTAAGCAGCAAAATCCA
Organism: Vanacampus margaritifer; assembly: GCF_051991255.1. Classification (NCBI taxonomy): domain Eukaryota; kingdom Metazoa; phylum Chordata; class Actinopteri; order Syngnathiformes; family Syngnathidae; genus Vanacampus; species Vanacampus margaritifer. The sequence continues at coordinate 13,589,091 of NC_135439.1, forward strand.
CCTGTTTATATCCATCTCAGGGTTGCGGCCATTTTGCCACTTCCTGTCGACTGAAAATGACATCACTGTTGCGTACAGGTAATGACGAATTACAGCTCACCTGTTTTCTGAAGCTGAGCCGTGATTGGTCACTGAGCCCTGAGCAACTTTGATGTCATTTTCAGTCAACAGGATCTGGCAAAACGGTCGCAGAGAGGGATAAAAACGGGTGGATTTTGCCGCTTAATTTATATTCATACTCATACTTTTTACTTGAGTATTTTTTTGAAAAAGAAATGGTACTTTTAGTCTATTACATTGAGCTACATTCTAGTGACGTTTGACTGCATTTCGCAGTCACATGACTACACAGTCTCATAGAGAAGCATATTTTTAATTGACAAATTTTTGTGAAACCTGATCCCTGCCTAATGTTCTGTTGCATGAGTATAAACATAGAAAGTTAATTTAAGACAATATCTTGTGGAGTTTTCTTTATTTTTTTTTTAATGCTATGAAGATTACATTTATTATTGTTAGCGTTAAAGTAATATTGTTTGGCACTAACTGAATTTATACACTTCCATTTTAGATTTTTGTCATCCTGCCTCTAACTCAACTATCCCATTTACACGATGTTTGAATTTTTACTTTGTTGTATTGATTTGTGTGTTACCAGGTTTTACACAGTGACCTAAAGTGTCATAAAAGGCACTTTAAATAACATTTATTATTATTATTACTATTTATGTTTTGATTTTTTTGATCAGAACTTAAGGGTTCCAATAGACAATCATTCACGCTCACATTCAGACAATTGAAAGTTTTCAATGAAACAAATACACAGGGGAAATCCATACAAGCACAATGAGACCATGCAAACTTCGCATGAAGGCTGTCCAGAGCTGAAATATGAGATTTGCCTCCAAACATGTTATTTGAAGCATTTGAAGGAAAACGGTGGAATGCTCTGTTTGGTTGGCGGCGTGGGAAACAGCAGTATAGAAGTGCTGTAAAATGAATATATGGAGAGCGTATACAAGTTTATATCAGATTAAAAAAATATATTGATTGATATTTCTTTAGCATTAAGCAGCTACAATTGTAGCTCTTCTTCTTATTTTGTATAAGACAAAGTGACGTCGACATAAGGGTGAATTGTTGAATGCCACTTGCACACACATTGAACTTTTCAAGTGCCTGCTGGGCAAGTAGTTAGTAATGACCCTCTTGAGCCAAGGTCAAAGTGAAATGGTGGAAGCTTTGATTGAAGCTCTTGTTCACTGGGAAGTTTGTGTCCCGGCGCTCACCTCCTTCCTTCTCTTTCTTTCTCCTTTCTTTTGTTTTTATTGGATTATTCCTTTGTGCTTTTACCTCTGTGCGTTTTGAAACCTTACCACTCTCGTTAATGACGGGCCACCGGGTTCATTTTAGGGTTGCTGTGGCAGGGTGGGGGACGGGCTACATTTGGTTGGGCTCTGTGTCGTCTACTGAAGGTGACAAGGGGGGGGACGACTTTGGGGGGGTTTTGACCCCCGGATTCTTGAATTTTTACTAGGAAGGGATGCGAGGATGGAGCTGTATGTGTGAATAGCTGCCCAAGGTGACTGGATGCCAATAAAGGGGTCGTCAGCCTGGCCGGGGGCCTCCTTCCCATCCCAGACACAACCTTTATAGGGCTGCTTGTAAGCCCGGGCAACTATTAAAACTCCGTCCTGCCTGCGCTGAGGAATTTAGGGCCAGGAAACAAGGGGGTGGGGTTGGGGGTGGGAATGGGCAGAGGAAGGTGAAGTTGGGGTGAGTGAAGGTGAAAGTTGAAAGGCAAGTTCCAGACAATCTGCTTCTTCAGTCAGCACCTTCCAAATATGGAGGAGGCCGAAGTGGCTTCTTGCGCCTTTTACTTTAGCCTCGGTTGCCTTTGTCATTGCTCATTCTCTTCTGGTTTGTTTTGAACACGGCTTTAGTTTGGCACATGTCATAATCGAGTTTCCCCTCGGAGCGAGGGGACAGGGGCCCGAGTCTCGTAAACTTCCAGCTTTTTGTTTGTTCACATGGGCCACGAGGTATACGGGCATTCACGTAAAAATGTGAGCTCGTGAACACAAAACTCCAGAATAAGTCAACAGGAATGTCGCCCACCCCCCTCGGCCCTCGCTCCCCCCCTTGGCCAGTAAATGGAGAAGCCAATCAAATCTCAGCTGCCAATCAGCTTTTTATCAGCGGGGCCATCTGGCCATCAGCTAATTGTGTGTCCTTTAAATCGCTGTCAATCAGAGAGGACGCCTCCCTCCTCCCTTTTCTCTTAAAAATCTCTGCTTTTGAGATGACCTTCTGGCCCCGCTGACCACGGGCTGTCAAACCAGTGACTTGAATGCTGCTACTTCTTGTGTGTTCAGCCGTGGAGACCCAGAGCACCAGCTCAGAGGAGATGGTGCCAAGCTCGCCTTCGCCGCCGCCGCCGCCCCGCGTCTACAAGCCCTGCTTCGTGTGCCAGGACAAGTCGTCCGGATACCACTATGGGGTCAGCTCTTGCGAGGGCTGCAAGGTAATTGCGCGCTAGAACCCACTGAGGAAAGCTTACAAAGCACGTTTGGTACACTGTTATCAGTCTACTGCCCTCTAGTGTGGACTTACTAGTACTACTGTCCAAAGTATTTTTTACACTCAACCTTGACTGAGCAAAAGCACATACAAAAAAAAAAAAGTCAATCATCATGATGATTTTAATCACCAATTATGCAATAATTTATCACGCAACTCTTTGTTAGCTTTAGCTTTTTAATAGCCACTCACCAGAAAAAAAAACTCATCCATGACGAACTGGAAATCCAGGCTATAATTTAGCTCCTCCCGGAAAAAGATCTGAATCGTGTCACTTCAACATACTTCCTTGACACCAGTTACTTTCCTACCAGCCAAGGCTTTGATGCCATCATGTGGCATTATGGGAAGAACACCAAAACACACAGACTGCGTTTTCATGCAGTCAATAGCCCTTTCAAAACCCAAATATTGGCAATATTCAGGTTTTGGAAGGCCACGCGCAAAACCCCTGGGCTACTCCATTTCTAACCCGAATATTTGATCACATAAACGCGATTGAGGTACCTCCTTTGAACATAACTTTGGCTTGTGTTCTGTGCATGCTCTATTTGCAAGAAACTTGGTCTTATGACAACAGTACTGATTTGTATGCACGGCAGCCATCTTACGTTGCCACTCACCAAGCCAGCCAATCTTGAATGCATTGATTTATCTGCGGCGTTTCCACGTTTTCCCCCGTCTCTACGGCGAAAATGCAACTGTGTAAATATCCGCACATTTATTATCCATGTATAAGTCCGTGCATCTGGTCCACAACCCACCAGAAATACACAAGCAGAGGTAAACAAAAATGGTGAAACTCAGGCGCAATACAGAACACCACACTTTTGGGAATTGGAGTTATAAAAACAACAAAAATGACTCCTTTATTAGTGTGGTGAGTAACATGAAGATTATGTATTTTATTTAATTAAGAAGCGTAAATAGCTAATTGTATACAGCCTTACACTGCTAGTTAGAATGAACTGTAATCTACAACAGGTGGTTTTGTTAGAGAGAGGATGGAAACAGCTGCTGATAACAAAATATGGCTATCAAAAGCTGGCAGCCTCAACTGACACCGTCACAGCAAACAACAGTGGCAAATGCTATAGCCAGGAAATAGCCAGCCAATAGGACGTCAACATATGTTTACTGGCACGTCACTCAACAGACCAGACCTGTCTATTAAAGGCAGAAAAACATGTCAAATGTGAGGATGGCGACCTCAAGTGGACAAAAATAGTACCAGCACCTCACATGTATATATTGTCTGTCGGCGATAAAATGTATGAATGAAACTTTAATTAATATACAAATATTACCATAAATACTTGGTCACTCCATTATTGTGTTCCAGGGTTTTTTCCGGCGCAGCATCCAAAAGAACATGGTGTACACGTGCCACCGAGACAAGAACTGCCAGATCAACAAGGTGACCCGTAACCGCTGTCAGTACTGCCGGCTGCAGAAGTGCTTCGAGGTGGGCATGTCCAAAGAGGCGGTGCGCAACGACAGAAACAAGAAGAAGAAGGACGTGAAGGAGGAGGCGGTGCTGCCCGAGAACTACGAGCTGAGCGGCGAGCTGGAGGAGCTGGTCAACAAAGTCAGCAAAGCTCACCAGGAGACGTTTCCGTCGCTGTGCCAGCTGGGAAAATACACCACAGTGAGTGTCGCATAACAATGACAAAGCGGCGGCGGTGGTGGAAAGCTTGCTGACCCAGTTTGGACACGTGTGCCGCTTTTGTCTCCCAGAACTCGAGCTCTGACCACAGAGTCCAGCTGGACTTAGGCCTGTGGGACAAGTTCAGCGAGTTGTCCACAAAGTGCATCATCAAGATTGTGGAGTTTGCCAAGCGACTACCAGGCTTCACCACGCTAACCATCGCCGACCAGATCACCCTCCTCAAGTCTGCATGTCTGGACATCCTGGTACAAAATGCCGCCTCATTCGCCACGCAGCTTAGCCAAAACATAAAAATGTGAACAGCTGCCAGCAAGTCTCCTCAAATGTCAATTTTTTTCCCGCCTACAGATGCTGAGGATATGCACGCGCTACACCCCCGAGCAAGACACCATGACCTTCTCCGATGGCCTGACCCTCAACAGAACCCAGATGCATAACGCCGGCTTCGGCCCACTCACGGACCTGGTGTTCGCCTTCGCCGGGCAGCTGCTGCCGCTGGAGATGGACGACACCGAAACGGGGCTACTCAGCGCCATCTGCCTCATTTGCGGAGGTACAACAAGCCTCACCTCATTTGTATCTTCTCACCTCACCTTGACGAGGTGTTCACGCCTTCTCGCTGACTCGTCAGACCGCATGGACCTGGAAGAACCCGCGAAGGTGGACAAGCTGCAGGAGCCGTTGCTGGAAGCGCTGAAGATTTACACACGCCGCCGACGCCCCAACAAGCCTCACATGTTCCCTCGCATGCTGATGAAAGTCACCGACCTGCGAGGAATTAGCACTAAAGGTCAGTTTGCCATCCGCATTTGCACACAGCACAATAATTGGTCAACTTGATTGGGGTTGACTTGGCTTAAGAGGCGTGTGTTTTGTTAAGCATTAAAACCTGTAACAATTTCAAAGAAGAGAAAATATTTATTTTTGGGGAAACCTTAAAGGGAGAGCAAACAACCTTTTTTTTGGACAATAATATGTTCTATGCAGCCCCACGAGTTTAAATATGATATTCTGGTTAATATTGCATTAGTGAAATATAAGTTAAGCAGCAAAATCCAGCAGTTTTTATCAATATCAGGGGGCGGCCATTTTGTCACTTGTCGACTGAAGATGACATCAATGTTGCTCAGGTCTTAGATAACAACCAATCACAGCGCAGCTTCAGAAAACAGGTGAGGTGTGATTGGTGATTGCCTGAGCAACTGTGATGTCACCTTCAGTCGACAGCAAATGGCAAAATGGCCGCCCCCTGAGATGGATAAAAATGGCTGGATTTTGCTGCATTACCCATATTCCACAAATGTAATATTAACTAGAATGCCATGTTTAGACTAGTGAGATCACATAAAACATATTATTGTCAAGAAATGTTTAAGGTTGACTTTAAATGTGCTTCTTCACTAGGTCCCACAGTGATGTGGATTTTTTTGAGTGGTGCCGATTCCAATATTAGGTAGAATAAAATTTAGATGACCGATTAATGTCTGTCTGTCTATCTATCTATCTATACATATATATATATATATATATATCGTACTCATGCACTCTTGTGACTGTTTTTAATCAGGAACTAGAAATAAGAAATTTGAATAGAAAATTGCCATTAATTCCATGCAAGTTTAAGGAGAAATGCTATACTGGCATATCGAGGTCTTTCTTCAAAATTAACTTTCCACCTGGAAATTGAATGTATCAAAAGTACTTGGGGTATCAGTACTTGGTATTGGTATCAATGACAACTCAAAAGTTGTCAGGTGTTGGTACCGGTCTGGGAAAAAAAAAAATGGTATTGAACTTCCCTACTAGAGATGCAACAATTAATCAATTACTAATCAATTATCAAATTCATTGATAACTATTTTGCTAATTGATCAATCATTTAGAGACCTTGTTTAACTTAATATTGTCCAAATGCTCATAACTTCAGCCTCTCAACAGTACATATTCTCAGATTTCTGTAGTTCTCCATGAAGACAAACCTTTGTGTGTCAATCATAATAAGACATTTGCAGACATCTGCTTTTACTTTGGCGGCATTTTGATGCCAAGGAATTACGTTGAATTAAAAATAAGGAGCCTCCTTTAGACAAAAGTGGTACTTTGCCGCTCTTTGTGGCATATACGTTTTTAGGGGGAGCGTCAACTACTCATTTTGACTATTTGCTGAGGAACATGGTAGTGCAGTTCTTGCCATTGCACCCGTCTGTCCACACAGGTGCAGAAAGAGCCATCACACTCAAGATGGAGATCCCCGGCCCCATGCCGCCGCTCATCAGGGAGATGCTGGAAAACCCGGACGCCTTCGAGGACAGCAGCGACTCGGCGGAAAGCCCCGAGGCCGCCGCGCCCCCCGCCGTTCAGGCGATCAAGCAGGAGGAGAAGCCCACGTACGAGTCGGCGGTGGAGGAGGAAGAGGACGACGAGGACGACGACTACTGGGACGAGGACAGGGAGCGGCTGGCGGACAGTGACGCCGAGCCGTGGGGGGAAGCGGCGGCGGCGGCGACGGCTGTGGCGGCCGGGACCAGTACACACAAGAAAAGCGGGACAACGCAGTAGGACGCTTCCTTCCCTGGCATGCTCATCCTCACACCATCAGGCTCTTATAAAAGAATTGCAAAGTTTACAGGGAGTGAGGGACGAAGCAAAAGCACTCAACAAGCGACTCATTGTGTTCCGCAGTGACAAGAGGGAGGTGGGGGGATGGGGGGCGGGGGACACAAGGAATGTCCCCTTCCTCAGGAAAAGGGCTACGTTTGTATAGAAAACATCTCTTCTTTTTTTTTTTGTTACAAGACATGCTACTTATACGTTCTTATTGTATGATGTATTGTCTCAGCTCTTTGTCCATTTTCTTTACTGTGCGCGTGTCTGTTTTTATGCGCTAAGGTGACACATGGTGAGAGCAGGACTCCAACTTCCAATGGTCTTCCAGGTGGTCAACATCGATTAAAAACAAGCAATACTTGTATATCATGAACAGGGATGGGAAATCGAGAAATGGTTCAGAGTGGTTGGATTCCAAATTGGAATTGTTTGTTTGCTCGCCTGCCGCAATAGATGCTTCTTAACTTCCTTAGGTTCATTTCTTGCATATATTCTGTTATCTGCTCAGGTCAAATCTGGAGTTGCATCATGTTTGAACTGGTGTGAAACGTTTGAGAAGCACCAGTTGAAGATATTAAGAGTTTAAAGCAAGCTAACTCATCTTTATTATCTCATTTACTCACCCAATGAGGATTGAAAAGGAATTGTGTCGATTAAGGAATTGCTAAATTCTTATTCATTCCCATCCTTTGTCATCCAAATGTGATTTCAAAACAACCGATCCCCAACTCAAAAACGAAACCGCTCGTGATGTCGGTATGGAAAACCATTTAAGAATTTTTGTGTGAGGGGGTCAACGTTGGCTTGGATATCAAATAAGTGGTGAAACATGTTTCCACGATGTCAGTAATCAGCATTGCATAATGAAGAGGTCACAGTTAAGCCATAAAGACGCCCCAGCAGCCATTCCAAACTTTTTACATCACAGCAATCCTCAGGTGCGTGTGTTTTTTGTTTTTTTTACTGTATGAAAAATAATTGCATACTTTAACCATCTGCAGTCAACCTCCATTTTGTCGTTTTACAGCTAACAAACGCACACATCGGACACAGTGGTCTTTTTTCTGATGCCAAATATTAATTTCTGATCACATCTTTGCAGTTGTAGCTGTTTGCAGAGCCTGAATGTACAGAATGTCATCCAAGTATTAAATAGGAATGATGTAAGGAGGCTTAAGACGAATGTTAATTCACTCTGAATGTCACAAGGACAAAAATCAGTCAAATGTTTTTTGCACTGTTAAATGTCGTCCAGTTGTACGCGGCATGTTGCTTTGGAACACATTAGATCTTCGGCAACAGGATCTTACAGGGGCAATAAAGTCTCATTTCTTTTGTCTTTTTCCTGAACTTGAGCCAGTGCAATAAAACAAAAGCCGCATGCAAGGTTGCAAAAAAAAAAAAAAGTATAACTTCAGACAAATCAAAACAACTTTTTGCTCATTAAAATTCCATCACCTTGATGGTTGTGACATTTTTGTGTTTTGTTATGTATGGACTGGAGAATATTTAAAGATGCTTAAACCATCTCATTGTGTCTCTCTTTAATAATCACCAACCTCTGTCATCTCCATGCAGAGAGATTTAAACATCTCATCAACGGGCTTATCTGTTTCTGTTTGTATTAAATCTGTCTATGTAGTTTGCTTCTTTGGTTTGCTTGTTATTTTGGCTCCATTTTTTGATAAAAGGCGCTTTGTGTTTTCACACCCGTTGGCGTGCAGCTGTATTTATTTTGTCATCACTTTCAAATACTTAATGAGCATGAGAACCATGAAGAAAGTCATCCCATAAGACACGTCAAGTTAAAACCGTCACATTTACCAGACACTCGTAATGCATTTCATTTCATGTCATGACTGTGACTTAAAAGCAGGCATTCCAAAAACACCGCCATAAACCCAGAAGTAGTGTAAGATGTCATACATGAATCCTGACAATGAAATTTGAGCCGTAAATGAAAGCGTTAAATGGCTCAACAAGACGTTTTAGCTTCGACTTAAGTTACACACAAGAGCCATGCAAACCTTTCTGTCACACACTTGAATCCAAGTTTTGAACACATGCTAACACAAATCCATTCAGGCAATGCCGGTATCACTTTCTCTACAAATACACAACTGCATCATAAAAATAATAATTAAAAAAAAAAAACTCAAAACATCTACATTTTATCTTTAAGCATTAATGCAATAATGGTAGTGGCTCCCAACCACAGTGGCACATGGAAATTTCCAGATTTTTTATTAATAGAAAATTATCATTTTACTACGAATAATCTATCGTCTTTCATCTATGACCTACAGTATAGTGCAGTGGTGTCCAAACTCGGTCCTCGGGGGCCGGTAGTCCCGCAGGTTTTGGATATTTCTCTCCTCCAACACAGCTGAAGCTCATCAGCAAGCTCTGCATAAGCATGATAACGACCTTGTTGATTGGAACAGGTGCATTGGAGCAAGGAAACCTCAAAAACCTGCAGGACTACCGGCCCTCGAGGACCGAGTTTGGACACCACTGGTATAGTGAGTAGAGTGATTTAAATATTCTTCCACTAGAAGATACGATTAACCTGTTGCAATTCATACAAGTGAAATATTATTACTGTTGTAGTTATATGATTGTTTGAAGCATAGTAAATTTAGTAGTATTAGTAAAATTGATCATGTGTATGCACCTCATTACAAACATTCAGTATGAATATTAAATGGTAATTTCTGCCACCTACTGGACAATTTTAGGTTTACTGTTTTGCCGGAAGTGACAGCATAGTTTAGTTAAGATGTTCTCCAGCTAAGACTTTGGGCTAAAAACTTCTTTGCAGTTCTGATTAGTTGTAATTCATTTTGAATATCTGGAATTTACATTTAAAATATCTGTAACACAAAACGACAGATATCTGTTATCCAGTTTCCCCCCCCCCCATTCAAAACTATTGAAAATGCCATTTTGACTGGTCATAATTTCAATTGCAAACATCTACAATATAATTTTAGTAGCTACACATTTATTTTATTTTTTGGGGGTAATGCACTTGTAGGATGTGCAATTGTTTATTTGATGGTTTGTATATCGACGGCATCTTAAAATAATCGCCCAAGTCATTTTTTCTGATTTTTCAGGAAACACAAAAAATTTAACCATTTGCATCATGAGGAGATGATTTCTGCCCCCCAAAACTTTTTGCAAAAAAACATGACCTAGGAAATTATTTTAAGAGGGTGACGATATATATCTTTAATATGTTTCTGTATGTTTTTTTTTTTTCATTTTTAGTTTCATTTGTTTAACATTATTCATGTATTTATTATTATTATTTAGTATACACAATTTTTGTAACATTTTAGTCGTTTGCTGTGAGAATTTTCACATGTAAAATACATATATGCTGTGCATCAAATCAAGGTTGGGAATCACTGCCCAAACATGTACAACCCAACACAGCTCAGTCTCAACCAATAAACTTGCAGTTCTTTGCGTCACCACATGATGGAGCCCGTCAATTCACTGCAGAGAAAACACTTTGAATTAAAGGCTGTGTTTTTATGTACTTGTGTGCTGTTTAAATGTTGGAGAGGTCACCTGAAGAAAGGGTCCACAATTGGCGGCAGCATCACTTGTTTCTTGTCACTATGCTGCTCAGTCTGCCTCTGATTGAGCCAGCAGAACAAGTAAACAATGAAAGGGGAGATCTCGAATCTATCGGGTCACGAGAATGTTGACACGCAAATGTTGACACGCAAATGTTGACGCATGAAGTGAGTTGGCGCCATTCCCCAGTAGACAATCTTATTGGAATCGTGCCAATGAGCAGCCTACCAGCGGCTCTATTAAAAGGTGTGTGTGTGTGTGTGTGTGTGTGTGTGTGTGTGCGTGCGTAGACTCACTCTATCACTGTCATTCTCTCTCAAAAACTCTGCTTGCAGCTTCTCCACTTTAGTCGTTTCCTGTCGTAGTCGCTCTTCCTTCCTTTGCACCTCACTCCTCAGCTCCTCCACTTTCTGCTGGTCAAACTACGCATGCCCAAGCACGCGCCAAGGTTGTTATAGTGAACAAAAACAAACAAAATAACAACTAAAATTGAAAAATATTTTCGTTAACAAAATAGAAAATGTTAAATTTCCAAACTGCAAAAACATTTGACTAATTATTATTATAGCAAAAATGACCTTCATTTTCAACTGCCAGTCAATGCAATACATGAGCTTGTGAGTTTGATTTTAAATATTTTAATTTCAATATATACAATATTTATGTGCTTTTCTCTACCTGCGCTGCGTTCCTGAAGGCTTCTCTCTCCAGGGCCCAGTTGGCACGTTCCTCTCTGAGAAGAAGCTTCTCCTCAGAAAGCTGCAGGCCCAGCTGGGCCACCTGCAGGCGGCTTTGGTGCAGCTCGGCGTGGGCGTGGCCCTGACGGGTGCCCAGCTCCCTCAGCTCCCCGCGAAGTCCCTCGGCCGAGCGCTCGCTCGCGTCCAGGCGGGCCTGCAGGCTGCGGACCTCGGCCTGTGAGGCCTCGTTCTCTACCTGCGGGGAAGGAGGACGGGGAAGATGAACTTCCTTGCTAGGACAATAAAATTCCATCATGACGTGGGGTTCTGGGTTGGAGGACTTTACGGACCTGCAGCAACTTTCTCTTTTCTTCGTCATGTTTGATCTGACCAGATATTTTCATCAGTATCTCTTTTAGCCTGCAATAAGAAACACAGTGTATAAACAAGCACACACACACAAAATAGAGTAACAATCTATAAGTTTGGCATTTCAGACAGAGCGAAGAAAAAAGCAAATGAGTAAATTTGTGAAAGTGAAGTGCAAATAGGCGGGGCTTAACTGCACGAGTATCTACCAAGGCCCAGTTGTTCAGATCTCAGTTATTTTAACCACTGGTTAACCCCTAACCGGCGGTTACATTTTTAGCCCGCCGTTAACTAACCAGCCGTTAAATATGCGTTGTTCAAAACACATTTGGTCATACAGTTTGTTAATGGCACCGTCAAAGTTAACCGTGCCATTTACGTCACGGGTTAGCACCGATATATCCCACAATTCCTAATTTTGTTTATTTCCGGGTAGGCGATTGAAATGGATACTATCCAAACGACCCCTGTCACTCGGCACAAAAAAATAAGCAGGAACTTTTCTTGCTGACGAAGAAAACGTTATTCAATCAATGGTTGACGCAATTTAGGAGTTTTTGTGAAATATATATTTTTTTATTATTCATTATATATTTTTTTCTACTGTGTGTGTATTTTCAGTGAATATTTTGTGTAATATTTTTGCCAAGATTTTTGTAGCATATAATGTATGTTTTTGTTGGATTTGATTTCTCATACTTTTGTCTGTTTTTTTGGGCTAGCATATTTGCATTTTTGACTGATTTGTATTTTTGTGTAATATTTTGCTAGAGTAGTTTTGAATTATTAGTCTTGTTTTTGTATTTACATATATCTAATATGTGTGTATTTTTCATCTAATATTTGTAACTATCACAAATATTAAAATTAATAAAAAACATGTAACTTGTAAATTTAAATTAAATAATTAGCAGTGTTGTTGTCTGTCTGATTATTGACGTGAAAGCAAACAAGAAACATCACAGGTAACCTTTCTTTGGAATCACCTCCCACTAAATGTTGGGCAAGCCCCCTCTCTGTCCATTTTTAGAGCTCGTCTTAAAAAACACATTTTTATTCTTTCTCTTTTGACTCAGCATGACACTTGGCATTGTTTTACTGCGTGGTAAGTGGTAGCGTGTGTGTAACTCTTCATCAGAATAATCACCAATATCAAGACCTCGATAGACTCTCTTTTTCTTGGGGCATCATGACGGCAGCATTAGCCACAAACGCAGAGTTAACCACACTGTTAAAAAGTTAGCGGCGGTCCTTAGGTGTGTTAACTTTAAGAGCAAGTTAACAGCCGGTTAAAGTTAACAGAGTTTTGAACAACAGGATAACAGTGCCGTTAAAGTTAACCGTCGGTTAAATCTACTTAACCAGTGGTCAAAGATATAACCGAGTTTTGAACAACCGGGCCCCGGTGTTTTAAGGACTTGCCTTTCCAACTCAACGTTCCTCTCCTTCTCTCTATCAGTCAGCACCTTGACTTCATCTTCCAAGTCTTTGGTATGTTGATGACTGCGCACTTTTTCAGCTGTGAGTTGACTCAGTTCTGAGTTGAGATTTTCCTGACTGCTTTTCACATCCTGCACAGCGACACACATGAGTATTAATCAAGAATCAAAACTAGGTGATCTCTATTAGGTCTTACTTTATGTTTTCCTTCCACCGTCTTCAAAGCGTCACATTTGTGTGTCAGGATTTGATGGAGCTGGTAAATCTCCTCCTTCAAGGCGTCCCTTTCGCTCTCCCACTCCCCCTCTGCTTTTCTGTTGCTCCTCTTCTCCTCCTCCATTTCCTGTTTGGCCTCCTGCACAGCCTGCTGCAACTCTGCCTTCTCCCTCAAGCACTCATCCAGCTCTCTCTGTGGATAGCAAATAACCCACAGAAAATTCAAGAGTTGTGGAAAAGTAGACGTTGGGCAGCTTCCTATGACCCACCTGCAACAGCTGAGCTCGGGGGACCACAAGGAGAAGCTCTTCCTCGTCATCATCATCACCTCCTTCTTCTTCCTCATTTCGCTCCTCTCTCAGGGTCTCCAGCTCATCCAGAGGTTTTGGGGAGCAGAAGGTGAAGGGTCGGCTTTGGGCGCATACTTTTCCCATCTTGTCGACGTAGACAAAGTGGTACTCCACTGCGCTGGGACGAGGCAGGTAGAAAGCTGACAAAAAGTTTAAGTTTCCGCTTGTAATATACGTGGCCTTCCTTTACAGAGTGGTTTACTTTAACAAAACTACAGAGTAACTTTGCAGTGTTTGATGTTCACCTTGAAAAAGTGCACAGCAGTCAACGCCGTTTCCTTCGGTGTAGCCTTCAGGGACCAGCGACCATGAGTATGTGTGGTACTCGCTAAGTGACGACCATCCCACCTATGGAGGAACAAGACCACCAACATTAGGTAACACAATCAAATGACAAACACAATACAGTGGGTATAAAATAAAATAAAAAAAGTCTACACAGTTTTGTGAGATAGAAAATGAGACCAAGCTAAATCATTTCAAAACTTTTTCCACAGGTAATTTGAGTTGTAACCTCAATCGGAAAAAAAATATTTTAGGGAAGTAAAAATAAACCAACTGAGATGATGTGGTTGGCAACGTTAATATATTTAACGAAAACTAATGAAATTACTAAAGCTAAAATTGAAAAGTCACTCATCGAAATAAAAAAACTAAAAATAACTGAAAAACTACATCTTAAGTTTCTAGTCTAAGTACAATTAGAGCAAAAAATTCCATTTTCAATTCTATGAATTAATATTATGTATTATTATGTATTTCGGTGTTCTGTATTTTAAATGTATTTATTTTGATATTGCTGTATACCAGTAGTTACAGAAGAAGGAATGTCAGGTGTTTGAGAATTATAATTTATTTATTTATCTATTACACTACATTTTGTGACCTAGTTTTTCTATTTTTTATTCGAAAAATACTCCATTTTTTTTTTTTAACTAATACTACACCTAATAAAAACTCAAACGAAGCACTAAAAAAAAAAAAAATAGTAAAAGTAACAATTTATCAAACTAGCTGAATTTTGAAAAACAAAAGTCTAAACAAACTAATTATAATGTAAAATCCCAAACTATTATAACCCTGTTGGTTGCACAAGTGTGCTCATATAATAATTGGAGTCAGCACACACCTGCCACTATTTTAAGTGCCTCTGATTAGTCCCAAATAAAGTTAAACTCCTCCAGTAGGCTTTTTCTGACATTGTATTGCTGTCTATCAGAAGCTTGGAGGTTTTGTGCCAACACTGAGTGTTAATTTCTGTTCATAATTCCCTCTTCCTTCTCTAGGGTAGTTCCAGCTGAAGAAAAACAGTCCCTGAAGCATCCCAAAGCAAGAAAGTTCAACATAACAAATCTCCAGAGGCACTTTTAAATGGCGGCAGCAGGTTTCTTCATTCTCTTGTCGCTATAACAACACCTTGAAGATGCCAATCCAGTCACTGCCACTCCACTGATGGGCTGAAGTCACGCTGTAGTGACACTCGACTCTGGTTTGGGGGAAGTAACGCTGACCCACATTTCGAAACACCACCGCGGACTCTGGATATTGTTTCTCCATGACGGTGACGAGGAGGAAGGCAAACGCTGATTCGGCGACGGGTGGTCAGCTGGCCTGAGTTTAGAACACATGTGTGAGAGAAACACTGTTGGGCAATTCAGCATGGCCTCCCTCCAACATGTTTATAAACTACATGCTCACTGTCACCCACTGTTATGCAAACTCAATAGATAGATAGATAGATAGATAGATAGATAGATATTTGTCATAAGTAAATAAATACAACAAAACATATTTTACATATACATTATCGCTCAATTTGGCTAGCAGCCACGTAAACTGTTATCGAGCAACTGTTGCATTTATTTATTTATTTATTTAAAGAATAAGAATCATAATTGCGTTTAAAAAGAAAGAAAGAAAAGAAAGTCTTACCTGAAGGAGGGGGAAAAAAAGTCGTTTCTGAGAAGTGCACAGTTGTGCTCCCAACATCACACTGACGAAAGTTGACCAGGTGCCTTCTGTGGATAGTCACCCCCAGAGGATCATGGGAAATGTGGTTCATTATCAAGAACATAACAGAGTCCTGTTTCTCGACACTTAATCCGCTGCGGTGAGTTGTTTACTCGCTTCTTTCATTTCTTGGCAGTAGCAGAGGCTTCCCAGGAAGAATGGCTAGGCTATATATGACACTTATTCACGTGCTAATAACAGGACTATAAGTCACTCAGAACACCCCCCCCCACACACACACACTATTTTGAGATAAATTCAAAAACACAATCAAACAGTACACTTTATTTTAATTGTCATCAATTTTCCAATTTGTAGTAAAAATAAATAATACATGGAATTGTAATAGTGTTGCATTACAAGGTGTGAACATGACCTGAACATTCATAAAGTTTAGGAATATAAACCCTCAGAATACCATAACCAGGATATTAATAACAAATACAAGTAGAAGAAATCTAAATACACATAAGTGGTAAAATTGTAATGCAAAAGAAATAATTGTATAAGAATACAATGTATTTGTACAAAAAACAGCATACAGTATTGCCTGTAACAAAAACCATGAGTATACATTTGTGTACAGTTTATTTATGAATCTCACCCAAAATTAGCTGGGGGAATAAAGTTCACCCACAACCCTAATGAGGACAGCAGTATAGAAAACATGTGGATGCATTTTCCATCTATGAAGTCTCTTGAGTGTGAGAGGATTCTGTACATGTGTTTTTACTCAGCAAAGAGAGGATACCCAGTTCTGCTAGCTTAGCTTTAGCAACAGTCTCCCAGCCCTTATTAGCCAGAGGGTTCCTGGGGGAAGGATGCAAGATGCACTCCACTCGTACATCAATACCAGCTCCGGCAAGAGCGCGGCGTGCCCGCTGCTCCGCCACCCTGCCCACACCGATCACCATGGAGACACCGAGGGCCTCCACGGCTTGACACAGGGCAATGTCACATAGGCGCAGGAGTTGTTCACGCTGTCTGGATTTGAGCTCAGGGGGGGTCAGGTTCTTCCCGCTGCTGCTCATGAATATGAGGGGGCAAAGGTTGTGCACAAAACAGTGGCGGAAGAACACCTCCGGCTCACCGCACAACTTTCTGAAGAAGCCCCAGAAGCGGGCGCCGCTCACTTCGCTCTGAGTGCAGGCCAGGCCGCTGATGCGGCGCTTCGGATGCTCGTCGTCAGGGCGACCGACTGACCCCGTGATCTTCAGCCAGTCAACTACTGACTTCACTTCACCAAATGGAACCTGTGAGAGATGACGGTGTTTACTTTCCTCCCAGTGAATTGATGCAAGTCAACGTCTGACAATCATATTGGTTGCACGACTGAAATCGACAACAATTATTGAGTATTGGGGTCACACTGAAAAGAAAAAAAAAACACAAGATTAAAATCATAATCTTAAATCGTATATATTTGAGATACAAAGTCATATCTCTCAGGGTAAGGTTTTTGAGTATTAAAGTCATACATACAAACATTTGAGACAAGCAGCCACCTGCTTTCTCTCCATACCCGTCATGTAATTACAATCTAATATTTTCAATCAAAAAGTCAACAATCAATTCAAAGTACTGATAATGTTCATACTCATAATGATCTGATGTTTATGTGTGTGTTTTTTTTGCCACTTTGATCAGAACATCTAAAGTTTCCATCCTTACGCTGGCAACAAACTGCCCCTTTGATGTAATTTCTTTTAAGTGTAAAAATTCAACTTATTTTGGTATATAGATTAAAAAATATATATATACCTTTGTTTTAATTATATGACTTTAATATTGAAGCAACATGCTAGTTTTTTTCTTGCAAATACAAAACTTATTGTTGTAATATTGATTTATTCTTTATTCTTCTCTCAAAAATTTTGAAAATATTCAAATTTTCACCCCCAAATATTTGACTTTATTCTATATATACAGTATATATATATATATATATATATATATATATATATACACACACAAATTGTCTTCTCATAAGACTTTAATCTAAAAAAAAAAAGAAGACATTTTAATCTGAAAACATGCCTCCTTGAAAATACAAGCCTTCATTCTCGTAATGACCTTTCATCACTTTTTATCTAAAAAAAAAAACTTAAATTTTGACAATACTGTATACAGCTTTATTCTTGTAACATTACCACTTTAATATTCAAAATAGTATATTTTTTTAATTGTTGTTTTGAAAAATATACGAATTTGATTGTTTTTTTCTTGGGGGGGGGGGGGGGGGGGGGCTTCACCAACTTTTGACTGTGGCCCTGATAGCCTGTTTTAAGCGATTTATTTTCATTTGTTGGTGGGGCAATATTTCAATTAAGAGAATGAATTTCACGTACGAGAAATTCCCTGCATACTCCAGTGAAGAAACCAAGGAAGAAACACTATCAATTCGGTTTTAGATTGTGCGGAACAATGTAGTGTAGATTTTCCCACATTTGTTTTATACAATGAAAATGACTGATGAAGTGATCTTGAAGACTGATTGCTAGTAAATCAATGCAAAGCTCACCCCAGTCTGGGCCATGCCAAACGGTCCAGGATTCATGCCTAAAAACAAGACGCTCTGGCCCGCCTGGCAGTACTTTTCCACGTAGCATCGGTGCGTCTCCCATGCGTACTCGAGTGGGTTGTACACATAGCGGACGGGTTCTCCGAAGCTGAGCCCACGGAGGTGCGCGTTGAGCTCCAGTTCGAGCTTCAGGAACCTGCATGAAGGGGTCGCGTTCGGATCCGGGATCCACTTTAGTACTACGCGTTCCTTTGCGTCCTGCTCGTTTCCATCACCTCGCGACAATTCACTGCCATTTAACATGATTCTTGTTCAATATGCATTGGTGGTATTTACAAGCTACTGTGTTGACGTTTCTTTCCTGTGTGCGTTTTGTTTTACGGAGACAACAACCAACATTCGAGGACATTACCGCCGCCTTCAGTCTTGGAATATGTACTACATCTGCACTGGGATTATCTCAAAATCTGAGATTAGGCTAAAATGCTCTGAATTAATTTAAATTGAAGAAATGTTTGTTCTAAGACTGACATGCAGATGATAAAATTAGAGGTAAATTTGTAAAATTAATTTGAGATATTTTTTTAATGTAAAACGTGGAATACTGAACATATGGGAATTCGGGGAGTGTAAAAAAAAAAAAGTCTCTAAAATGTCCTGAAGGGAGTTTCTAAACACGTCAAATATATTTAAATTGAGGAAGTTTTGTGTGAATTGCTGAATATTGAAACAAATGTGATAAATAGTGCTGCATAGTGCATACGTTCTACGTGTACGTTGTAATTGGTTGAGAATTGTGTGAAACAAATGGAAAATGTGGAATACAAAACTCTTTCTGAATATATATATTTTTTAAATAATTTAATAGTAGTAGGTTAATTTTTGGTTTTGCATCACTCTTAAATTTCTGAGTGGTTTACTGTCAAATTGGAGAAACGTGAAATTATAATAATCAACAGCAAAATTATACCTGTACTTAATGCATAATGATTGAACATACTGAATTCCCTGAATGGAAAAATCTGTTATTTGAAATCAAGTATGAGCAATTGAATTAATGAGACAGACATCCTTAACAAATGTTTTTATTTCAGCATAATAGTAAGAAGCCTCTCCTCCGATTTCCATACGGTTGAAACTAATTGGATCACAAGGGTACATTATTAGTTAGCCCATTTTACAATAATTATTGTAACAGTTTTAGGAAGTTACTTGAATGCACTCATTTTTTCTACACAAAATAATCAATATCAAGATTCTATTATTTCAACTGAGGACCATAACTCTGCATGCAAGACTAATAAAGAAAACAACTAATCTGTGATAGCTACCGTTACGCCGTCGCTCTCCTAATACCATGATCAATATAATTTACTACCAATACCAGGGCCTTTGCATTAGAAGGACTCTTTTACTTAAAAACAAACCACCATGGTGGGCTGTCAACTGTACTGATCCAAACGCTTTTGTTCATCTTTTCTGAGGAGAAAGAGGCTTTGTCTAAAACAGAGTACAGTTTGAAGGGAACAAAAATATCCATCACACAGTTTGCCTTCCCCCCCCCCCCCCCTCGTCACTCCAGTGTTCACAATTTTAGAATAAAAACGTACTTGAAATAAAACTCGGACCCACGTTTGATCCGAGCGAAAAGTTAAAACCTCAATGTTAAAAACAAGCGATTGAGACATCAGGGGTCTTTTGCGTGGTCCTACTTAAAAACTAAACTGACAACAAGTATTGTATTGCCCTTTTAACAAGTGTCACTATGCTTTGTGCACAGCTGGAACAGTGTCGACGCATTCCTCGAACCTGACCCTCCCGTTAGTCCGTCGGCTGTAAACACAGCAAAGTGAAAATCAACACCGTTCATTTGTATCGAACATAAAGCGTGAACGTTCTTTCTGGCAATCGCGGAGGAAGTAAATACACTCTGGGATTGCGCCTATCTTACATTCAGTCAACCTCAAGAATGTCTTATGTACACACAAGCTCGTTCTCGTCGCAAGATCGTGGACGACAACACAACTCGAGGAGGGTCACGTTTGAGAAATCAATCAGCAGGGAATAAAGCGGCCGTGATGGAACCTCTCTGCCTTTGCCGGAACAACAAAAATGCTTGTTACAATAATGTTTAGCATTACAATGATTATTTGTGTATCCGCACTTTGTTAAGGCTACACCCAATGATATGACATACACCTGTTAAACACACCAAGCACATAATATCTGCATAAAAAGGCAATGGTTAGTGCGCGGCTCATTATGTGACTCCCCATCAGTGACATTTTCTGTGCCACTGGGTTCACCAACAGTCTGTAACCACGACAGTTTAGAGGAAAAACGTCCACTGTGGCATCAAAGCGTCCTTTGTCTTTGTAGATACATCTGATACACAATAATAAAACATTGAGGAGAAAAAAAGCTAAATAAAATTGGATAAAAGAAGAGGATTCTGACACTGAGAGAAATCTCAATGTGAGAGAAGTGTACAAGGAACAGAAAGGGGGCGGGAGGTGGGGGGTGGGGGACTCAACACGTGGCCAGAATGGGATCATCCACTCATCTCCTACTCCATGGAAGTCCAATAACGCCCATTGGCTCACAAGGCTGTAAATAATTCTTAGCCACACAAAAAAAAAATTAAAAATCCACTTAAGTCCGACTGTGAATGTAAGTAGCAATATTTACAGACAGTATACCTCTAATGTTGTTAGAGGCAAAGAATGCCAGTCAACCAGATGGCTTCACAATAGAGTCCCGGTCAAGCTACCGTTGCCATGGTGAAACCAACTGAAACACAGCTGCCACGGCCGGACAGATCTGGTTGACGGCAAGCCATATTTGGACCTAAGTGACGAAGCTTAAGAGACACAATGAAATGCTTTTCCTCGCAACGATGTCCATGTATGTCCATTAAAAAAAAAAAAAACTGCTGTCATTACAGAGTACCAACAAATGTGGATGCATCGGAACAATAAAAACAGAGTAAGTACAAAACAGGAACACTCTTCATCACAGAAAAGTCTCGTCGTTAAAAAAAGATGGTGGGGAGAAAAGAAACAGTTATAACGAAACAAACAAATGTCCCGCGGTTATTAGTAATCCAAGACTGGTCAGTCTGCGCTTGAGCCGCGCCCGTCGGCCCGTCCTGTGTCCGGTAGCATAGTGGACGCGGCGAACGTGGAATGTCAGACGGCCAGACGACCCGGAGGTGGGTGCATGGGGCTCCAGGTCGGAGGGGCGGGTGGAGCTTCTTGGGCGTATTGGCGCGGTTCACAACACGGTTGGGTCTCCACTTTTGCTACGCCGCGGCCCTGGCACAGCCGGCGGTGCCGCAGCAGACGGTCTGTCCGGGAAAAGTTCTTTGGGAAAGCAACAAGTGTTTTTTTGTTAATACAAGACATGCATGGCAGGTTAATTGAACACTCTAAATTATCCCTAGGTGTGATTGTGAGTGTGGATTGTTGTTTGTTGGACGTTGGTGACAGGAACACCATTTTTTCTTTTCAAATTCAGAGCAACTGATATTTGGAACATAAAGCACCTTTTGGACTCCAGCCATTTTGTTCATTGGGTATTACTAGTCACCAGTTCCCACAAATACATATATTTTTATAACATTTATTATTGCGAAATTGTGTTAAAGTGCCTCCTTTTCACAACGTTGTACGTAAAATAAAGCATGAACAACAATTGTACTAATATTTTTAATAACTCTCAACATCATATTTAATTATCCTTAATGCCATTTAAGGCATTCATTTTAGCAAAATCCATTTAATGGTATTTAATGCTTTTTAAAGACCCGTGGAAATCCTGTCTGCACTCTCAACAGGGATGTGATTTGACCAAAGTGAAATTATCTGAAAATTTAGCCGGGGGTCTGGGGGCCGCTGGCACCCAGCTAGGTCCAGGGCAGTGCCCTGGTGTGTGTGTGTGTGGGGGGGGGGGGGGGAGCCCCCCGGAGCGCATGGGTTTTCCGTGTTTTTAAGTACTTTCAATGCACTCACATGACAAAGAAATAGACAAAACAACAGCATAAATTTTCAATGTATATTGAACTATCCCATATAAAATGGCAGTTTTAGTCAACTGAAAATCAGTCACATTCAAAAACATTGGACTGCCTTTGCTTTTAAAAACTATCACTGAGAATATCATCATATCTAACTCATGTGATTACTAAGTTAACACATAAATAATGTTGAAGAGTTCAAATTTCATGAACAAATAATTATATCATGACCAAATGAAAAGTAACTCATATTAGAGCATACCACAAATGTCTTTGTTATAGCAGAAGATGTTATCTGTCGGAGTCATGTGCATACACAATGAACTACTAAAAAAAAAAAAAAAAAAAAAAAAAAAAAAATCAATTTTTTTTTTGGGGGGGAGGGGATAAAAAAAGCGGAATTCCGCGAATTAGCGGAAAAATCACATCCCTGTCTCAATGAACGTATTAAGTCGTTTGAACGTCTTCAAGTCGTGGCAAATACTTAACACGTAACATTTTTTTCCCCATTTCAGAGTAATGCCACAATTGCATTATGGGAAAAATTTGATGTTTTAAGCATTCAGCACCAATATGATTGGAAAACTTTTATGAATACGTTAGAATGACTTGACAGTTTGCTTGAACGACATAGCCCAGTCAAAACTAACGCCACATTAGCAGTTCCGTACTTTCAAAGTGAGTGCATCATATGAAATCGAACCCCACAGAATAAAACCGGGGGGGCGGTTTGAAATGTCCTTGAATTGTATTACACACTCCTATTAAAAATGCTTTTTATTCATCAATTAGAAAAAAAAAAAAAATACATTTTCTGAACCGCTTAATGCACATAATGACTGCTTTTGATTTTAAGAATCATATCTTATTCAATCAACTTTTCAAAACTTGAGAAAGTAACATGAAAATGAAAACATTTTTTAACAGTTTGGATCACTGTTAACTACTGACGTGAACAACATTAATAAATTTATAAAAAAACATTGACAACTAAACTCCTCTGCAGAATAAAATCAAATAGGTTGTTCTCACCTGCTGGCAGCGCTCACACTGGTAAGGCTTCTCGCCGCTGTGCACGCGCTTGTGTCTTTCCAGGTGGTAGCGCTGGATAAACCTCATATCGCACATGTCGCACGCAAACGGTTTCTCCCCTAGCAAAAAGCACACACAACAGAGTCAATGCGTCAATATTTGTGTTTTTGCACCACTAAAGTGTGTCAAACTGTCTTTGAGGACTATCGTTGCAACAATAGTAGGAAAGCCTTATCTGTAACTAATGAGTGTTTGGATTGTCAAAAGGCCTGCTCATCAACTCATTATGTGTAGATCAGAGTGGAGTTATCGTGGCCCAGATGTACGCAACAACATCTGGGCTGCGACTGTGTGATGCTGGTTCAACATCCCATCAAAGTGGAAGCTGCGGTGTGGCGCGTCGGGCGGGGGTGTGGGGGTGCGCGCGGCAGTGGTGGGAAGGGAAGGGGGGGAAGGCGCGGCAACGGAACGCATACCCGTGTGAGTGAGGCTGTGTCTCTCCAGGTGGTTACGCTGAATAAACCTCATGTCACACATGGAACAAGCATACGGCTTCACCCCTACACACACAGAGCAGCGTATTAGGCCTACCCGCCACACACCACACAAGGTCAAGTAACGTGCAACATCACCTCTGCCACACACACACACACACACATGTTCACACATGCAACTATGTGGAGACAGCTGGAACACAGAATATGTCAAGCGCACTGTGTTACATTAACAATGGGGCGTTCTATATGTACTGGAAGAACCCTAACTTTCACAGTTCACAGATAGGTGACATAAATGAAGGCTAATTTCTGCATGTATGGAGTCGTTTAAAGGTCAATATTTGTTAAATTGGGTCAAAATCATATCTCACTCTGAGGTAGTAGAGCACTGAGATTTCTCCCAACAAATCAGTTTAGAAATGATAACAAAAGGAATTTGTACGGTAGGGACAGACTAATTATCAGCACCGATTCTTTAAGATTATCATCGACTTATAAAAAAAAAAGTAATAGCCGTTAAGAGATCGATTTAGAATTTAACTTATCAGGTAACTATAAATGATGCTGCTGGCCTTTTACTTTAATTTGCAATAAAAATAAGTGAAAGTTTAACATTTTAGTAAATTTGAAATTTTCTACTAACTGTAGAGGACACTTGGTAGCTATTTACATATTTAAGTTCAAATTTAACTTTTAAGACATGATTATGACACTGGGAGTCTCCTGACCTTTTTGCTAGAATTTTAAAACAATGATTTATTATATTGTCTAAGATAATTAAAAAAAAAAATCAACAACAAAGCTATGAGTTTGAGTTTTTTTGTTTGTTTTGTTATTTATTTATCGGCCTCCTTGACTACAATTAGTAGTAGTAATTGGTATCAGAATCACGCCTGAACAAAAAACATACCAGTATCTGGACTGGCATATTATTTTTCTTTTTTTCTTTTAATGTTACAGAGGTCCTTTTTTTAAATAAAACTGAAACAGGGAGGGTCTAAAACAAATGTCTTTTTTCTATTAAAAAACAAAGTACTGGTACTTAATCTAATACGCTAAACTAATTACGTCCCACTGAGTCATCTTGTGAAACAGTTCCAGTGGGAAAACAAGATGGAGATGGAGGATTACACAAATCCACATCTGAGACGCTCTCTATCTGAGTTCAGAGATTAGCACGGTAACAATCCAAAAAAGTTGGCTTGTCATGTCAACTTCCACCTGTGCGTGTGACAAAAGCTTGAAGGAGGTTTTTGTTCAAATTAGGGGGAAAGGTTGAACTAAGTGTCAGCATTTGTGGCAGTCAGTGTCTAAGCTATCCTCTTGGAAATATCGCGTCAAACACACTCAGTGACTGGAAAGATGAGAGGGGCAGGTGTATGGACCCATACCCGTATGAGTGAGGCTGTGTCTCGCCAGGTGGTAGCGCTGAACAAACCTCATGTCGCACATTGTGCAAGCAAAAGGTTTCACACCTAAACGCAGAGCATTAAGACATTAATTTTCAAGACTTTGTCATCAAATCGATCAGTAAAATTGTCATTGATGGGTTGCTAACCACTTTTCAGAACTCATTCTAGTAATGAAGTTTAAGTTGTGTTTGACCAATTTCCAAATCCACAGCTAACACAACATGAGCTGATGATGTCACACTATGTTGGCATTTATTTAGTGTCTGCGATTTAAACGTGATGTAGAAAACGCTTAATGGCACACGACCAATTCCGTTATATCATCTAGGTGCTAGCTAGCCTTGTGTCATCTATTATGTTACATTCATTGTTTAGGTGGGCGGGTGCATACCCAAATGAGTGAGGCTGTGTCTCGCCAGGTGATAACGCTGAAAAAACCTCTTGTCACACATGGTGCAAGCATAAGGTTTCACACCTAAATGCAAAGTGGCAATGTTATATGACTTACGCTCCATTTTCATTCCTTTCCAGAACATCCCGACGCGATTGGTTATTAACCACACAGTCGCCAATTCATGCAAAAACTTGATTCAGCCTCTCGGCGGCGCATTTAGCGGCTTTTGCATCAACAACAACACAATAAATAATATGGCGCGATTCTCAACTGTACATTTCATGCAAGGACCTGCCAGTAACAGAGTTGCCAATCCTCCCGACTTCTCAAAATGCCCAGGATGCAGAAATGGGCACAACCGCCGACATTGCAGATGTCGACTCGTGATCAAGTCTAATTGTGAATTCAGGTGCATGAGCTCGCAACATTGACATGTCGTATAATTAATGGCTTTGTGCGAAGGCGCCCTGAATTCACAATTGTGTGGCCAGATAACACACAGACAATAGAGGACAGGTTTTTATTAGTTTTTTTTAAATGTCAGGAGTTGGGCTGATTCTGAAAATGAGGAGTGTTGGCATCTCTGCTGTAACTGTTGCATTGTGAAAACACACTACAATATCCTAAAATAATGTCCTCCATTTTCTTGAGGATGATTGCCTTCGACTGTTAAAGGTAACACAGCTATAACGCCAAATGCATTTTTTAACACTTTGCCGTTAATACATAAAAGAAAGATTTTAAGTGAGGCTGTGTGTACTAAAGCTTAATGGGCAGTAAGTGCATAGACGCATACCAGTATGAGTGAGGCTGTGTCTGGCCAGGTGGTAGCGCTGAACAAACCTCATGTCACACATGGTGCAAGCGAAAGGTTTCACACCTAAACGCAGAGTATTACAGGTATTACTTTCACACTTCGGTTTTTGGTGTTCACAATCCAACAGTGATGCAATGTGCGTCTTCTCTACTAAGAATTGATGGGCTGTAAACCAACATTTTCAGTAATTATAGCAATATTTTTGAAATACTTCTTTTAATTTATGACCAATCTCTGTACAAAACGTGGAAAACAATGATCCACATCTAAGATGTCTTTACAGATATGACAACATTTTAGGTGTCCGTCACATATGCTGTGTGTGATGTCATGTCACATCAAATGTGACGTTTAAGTGTCATGGGCAAGGTGGGCGCATACCCATATGAGTGAGGCTGTGTCTCGCCAGGTGGTAGCGCTGAAAAAACCTCTTGTCGCATATGGTGCAAGCATAAGGTTTCACACCTGAATGCAAAGTAGCAACATTATAATATTTTGCTTCACTTTGCAGCTTTGTTTATGTAAACATGCCTAAGCTATTGGTTATTAACCACACATTTCCCAATTAATGCAATGACAGTGTCTTAATCTGTTTACATTTCAGCTTGTTTTTACTGCCGGTGTAGCTTTAGATTTTGTGGAGTAATGAAACTACTTTAGGTAAATAACACGCTAGCTAAGGCGAGCTAATGTCCGTTATTCACCGCTGCTATTTAAAGTTAACGAAACATCCTTGAAATGTAGGCATTGGCCGATATTAGATTGTGACAGTATTATCACTTTTGGAAAAATTTGTGTGAATAAAAACATTTCTTCCCACATTGAACACAACCTATTTTATTTGTAAACAAAATATACAATATTTGGTGCAGAAGAAACATGTACCATATTACGTTTAAACAAATAAATAAGCATTAAAGGTGTATTCAAGGATTTTCTCAAAAAGTAGAAGTTTGTAACGTTTAAAAAACTGCACACAACTCTTGCTTGTCCGGGCGACACGCCTCTCAAATGTCCCTAACGTGCAAGCTCATCTTCATCTTCATCAGTCTCTTTAATCTTTGCAGCCGGCCTTGCTTCAAAGACGGGTGTCCTCTCTTGCAGCTCTCAGCTATTTTCAAAGTACGCGGTGAGCTCGGTGGAGCGACAACGATGAATGGCTGAATCCGAAGCTCAGCGGCTACATGCTACAAACACTCAAAGTGCGCATGCGCAGCTAGGAATGAGTCTCGTTACGGCAGATTGATTGACAGGATCGAGAAACAATCATTAAGATGATTCACCCGGAAGGCACGGCGACAAAAAAAAAAATCCTTGAATCCACCTTTAACATTCTGTATTAGATATTCTTAGTAAGTAACAGTGTACAATTACAGGTGAGCTACTTTTAGAACAGACCCGTGGGCTACTCATGTTGTCCTTGAGGCCAACTAGTATGCGCAGGCACAGTTTTTGTTGTTTGTTTGTTTTTAGGACAATCCACATTAATCGGAGCAAAACGCATATTAGCGGTTATTGAAACCTTGACGGTAAACCGGCAATGGGTCCATGCCTATTGACATGCTTGACAAGCAATTAGGGTCTCGAAAGCCGAAGCAAATAACGCAAACGAATAAACATGCTTCAAGAGAATTCATTTTTTCTTAATATGTTGTATTCCCATAAAAAGTGTCCACTAACCCTCTTCAGAAGTTGTCACTGTTCACATGCTTTCCATTTTGCCTTTGTCTAATCCAAACAACTGCCACTGCCTTTATATCCTCAAGCAATCATTCTATACCCATGTTTGTCGAGTTTTTAGATTGGAGATGATTAATTGCAACATTACTTAAACGTATTCATGCAAATACAGCAGCAGACAATCCTAATTAAAAGTCAGCTAGCAAAGAAAATATAGCCAGAGATTGTATAACTAATACGTTATATGTTACTAATATCAGTCACTGGAAGTATTGATTAGTTTGTTTTTATTCATACAGAGTGCTGAGTCTGTTTCTATGGGTCGTATTTTCCATTAATATATTTTTGACACTAAGTAAAGGAAATGTGTTCACAACTATAAGGATCCATGCTCTTTACTATAAAAAATAATACTCAAAACTCACAGGAGCCTACCGTAATAAAAAAACAATAGATTTCCTCAAATCCCCCGCATCAGATATGAGAAGTTACACATGAGTGATGTGACAAATGGAAAGGTGCACACAGGATGTACTGGGCACGGTGTACGGACCCATACCCGTATGAGTGAGGCTGTGTCTCGCCAGGTGGTAACGCTGACAAAACTTCATGTCACACATGGTGCAAGCATAAGGTTTCACACCTAAATGCAGAGCATCAACAGCATTAATTTGTGTCGCTGCCCCAAAGAAACAAGAAATCTTGATCATCCGGGCTAAATTGATGTCTGTGGTTAATAACCAATGTCATACCCTAACATTAGTGACATGGGCAAAATAGGTGGTTGTACAAATTTACACTATTTTCTGGTCCACTTACAATTACTCGAGCCAATAATGTCAATGGTGCTAATACACTAAATCTGCCCCATCAACAATGTGTCAGAACACAAACAGTTAACAGATGTTGCAGCATCCTAATGGTGTGACGGTTTTAAGATTGGCAGGCGCATACCCATATGAGTGAGGCTGTGTCTCGCCAGGTGGTAGCGCTGAAAAAACCTCTTGTCACACATGGTGCAAGCGTACGGCTTCACCCCTACGCACACAAAGTACCAGCTTTAGCGGGGAAGAGAAATTATTCAACTGCCAAAAATGATCGCCGCTAAACTTTACTAATTGTTTAGTAAAGTTTGGTTGCACTCATCAGCGCTTAGTTTGCTGCAGAGATTCCGCCAGGTGAGGAAGTACATCTGCCATTCCAATTGAACATGACTTTTCTCTATAACTAAGATTACTAATGCTACAGTCTGTGTTCAAATTTCAAAATATTGAAGGCCAATAAAGATCATCCGGATAGCAAGCGGAACCAATCTGCAAACCTGGAAACCTAAATATCCAAGCGAATAATTGAGGTCCTAAATGGACACATTTCACCAAGCACAATAGCCAATAAGAGATTTCCTAATAACTAGATTTATTTTTCAACGCTGATCGCAGGTTAGACAATTTTAGGCAGTTGGCAAACATCTGCAAAGTAAAATCGGACATAAAATGCAACACTGTAGATAAGTGAGTAACTGATAACTGTCGAACGACTGATACTTCTGTGGAAATTATTTCAAAGACAAAAGTGGAGAAAAGACAATGTCAGTCAATCGAGTAAGCAACAACGCAATAACTAAGCCTGTGCTAAGTGTTGTGGATCAAATACATACTTATTAAAAAAAAATAAAAATTCAGACCTAGTCACAATCCCTCACACCTATTTAATGTTAATGTAGATTCTGTAAAAATGTCCTCATGTTTAAGAATAAAGACCTACGTATCAAACACGTCATCTTCAGTTATTAGGTAAGAATCTTCAATGTATGATGCCACAATATAACAGAAACATAACAATTAAAAACATGAAGTGGGACTTTCATTTCCATCAGACTATACAACTGCTTGCGAAGTACACAATCATTTGTCTACATTGGGACATGCGATAACACAACTTTAAGGCAACCGTATGATCGTGACAGTGTCACATTCAGATAAAAAGGACGTACCTGTGTGAGTGAGACTGTGTCTTTCCAGTTGGTAACGTTGTATAAACCTCATGTCACACATGGTGCAAGCATATGGCTTCACTCCTGAATAGAACACGAGAAGGTTAGATGCAGTTGTAAACTCAAAAACACAACATGTAAAAGATGCAAGGACATCCTATTGGGTGATTTAATGCTATCAAATTGATCATAGATGAGACATTACGCCAGAAAGAACTGGCAGACATCACAAGCAATTACAAAAAAAGAGATATATGAAGGAGCTACTTTAATAATGTTCAGTCTCAATGCAGACAGTTGTCAACGTTTTTGCACAAATGCATCATTTCATTGGTCAAGAAGCCAAATATTGATTCAAAACTCTTTTTGGTTATTTCAGACTACTGATGTCTGCCATTGAATCTTATTTGTGTAATGTGCCCGCTATTGGTGGTGTCATAAAGTGCTCAGTGTTTCACATGCTATAGTAGGTAACATTACAGTTTTCAATCACAAAGAGGGACATTTTTTCCAGTGGACGGTTTTCCAACAAAGCCTAGAGTTTTAGTGGAAATTTTCCACCAATTACATAATGATGTCATTGTAGGAAACGGGACTTAAATAATAGGTTAGACATGTTGTTGGTTGGTTATATTTAAAGTTTTTAAAGTAAAAGGGGAACAAATGCAGCATACCGGTATGAGTGAGGCTGTGTCTTGCCAAATGGTAACGTTGGAAGAACCTCATGTCACACATGGAGCAAGCGTACGGCTTCACCCCTGAATACATACAGTACCAAACTTTATTAAAGTGCTCCTGTCAGCTACAAACACAAATGTATTTTTACATGTACACGTCAGTTTGGGGCCATTACAAATTCTATATTCTATCATGGCTAACGAGTCGCTAGTCACACATTCAAGCAAATACAATGAAATTAAGGAAACCAAAAATAAGTCATGAAAGAACTGTACAAAATGGAAGGGCCCTTATTTGTTTTGAGCTGCTTTTCCACTGTGTGGCACCTAAACGGTTCGCCTCTGCTTGCTTGAATCTGTAGATTTTCAACTTAAAAAAAAAACCCAGGCCTGATTGAAAATATCAGTCATTAACATTCACTGCCAGCCATTTTAGAACATCTTAAAATGTTCAAAAACCAGACGATATCGTGTTCAATAATTATATTAAATGAATCTACCAGATGACAGAATAGACTCTCTCCTTTCTGCCTTTTTCCATTCTTAGAAAAAAAGGTAGGTTGCACATAAATGCAGCTCGTTCTCTCATGAACTATCAAACTGTGCTGATCTCATATCTAAAATGGGGCCAATGATGTCATCTACTGGCAATTGCGCATCAAGTTGTTTCCAAGTTTGAAATTTACAGTGGAGCAGAATCAGATGCTCCCCCGCATATCCCCGTTGAAAAATCTTAATTGACAAGTAAACTCGTCAATGGCAGTGAATTAACTAGTTACGCTAACAAACAATAATGAGGATTTATTTCGAGAGAGGCTGGCACCAGCAAGAAAACAAGGCCCTGTGGAGTATGATGGAATGCTAAAATTAGCATGTGTTGGTTTTCATCATTTTTAGCCTTGTATCCAAAATGTTCTAAAAACGCAACAACAAATCTGCAGCATTTTAGCCCATATGGTCTCGTCACGTCATGCTTGGAACCTCAACCGACAGTGGAAATAGGGCAAGAGCCGTCCGTGTAGGTATCGTACAGTGGAAAGGCGTTTGTGTCCCAGTGCTCTGACAAGTAGGGTGAGGCCTAACACTAGAACACTCCAATGTGAGGTAAGGTAAGAGGGGTTGAGAATAAACATGTACCCGTATGTGTGAGAGTGTGTCTCGCCAGGTGGTATCTCTGGAAAAATCTCATGTCACACATGGAGCAAGCATATGGCTTCACCCCTGTACACACAGAGCAAAAATGTTTTGTAAAAAGAAAAACCAAACACCACAATGATCTCAACAGGACACACCCGGTTGTTATGTATCCAGACATGCCAAAAGGCACAACATAGTATACGACACCATACGCACTTGAGTTATTGTTTTATAGTTCTTCACAATACATGTTGAGAGAGTACAACATGTTCGTCTTTAAGTTAAGGTCAAAGTGTGCCAACACCATGGAATTATCTAGCTCAGGGGTCAGCAACCTTTATGGTCAAAAGAGCCATTTTAGGCCAAATACATAAAAACATCTTTGTGGAGCCGCAAAAACCTTTGAACATTGTGATGAACGAAACCAGACGTATTGTAAATTTGCCCCTCTTCTTCCTTTTTGGGATCTTTTATGGCTATATTTTTACATCTTGTTCTGCCTTTTTTGCTATCAATTTTCTGATATGTTTTCTGACATCTTATGGTAATTTGGGGGGGATTTCATCTTTGTTTATGTACATTTTATTGCTACTTTTTGAACGTTTTTATTTTCTGCCTTTTTTGGAAATTCCAAAGACATTTTCTGCCTTCCCCCCCCCTCTTCTTTTTTAATTTATTATTATTATTATTATTATTTTACATTTTATGGTTACTTTTTGAACATTCTAATGCATAATTTTTTTAATCTAACCTTTCTCTCTCTTTTTTGGACAATTTACACATTTGAACTGACTTTATATATATATAAATATATATATATATATATATATATAATTATTCTTTTTTTTATCTAAATTGTTAATTTGTTCAAATAATATTTTATTTACAGCTTTACAGGAGATGGGCTAAAGAGCCACATGTGGAGCCGGAGGTTGCAGGCCCCTGATCTAGCTGAACAACTGCTTTAAGAGTTAAGTCGAATTATAACAAGCACTGGGCCCGAGAAGACCAGTGTAAATCATTCTAGAAATAACTAAGAGTTAATTATTACTAGGCCAGTAGGAAAGTTGAAATGGATCAAGGAAGAGCAACCTCATACCCGTGTGAGTGAGACTGTGTCTTGCCAAGTGGTAGCGTTGGAAAAATCTCATGTCACAAATGGAGCAAGCGTATGGCTTCACCCCTACACACAAAAAGTATATCAGCAGAAGCTACAAGCACAACTCAGAACCATCAACTCTTCCCTCACGTGTAGCTCTTCTTATACATCCTTCTAGCAACTAATATTTGGTTGTGTATATACCCAAATCATGTCAGCTACATTAAAATGTGTTAACGTTTTTTTTTTTTTTTTTAAATGGGACAAAGAAGTAATTGCGCAGAACAAAGTAGAGCATTCAAGCGGGGGGAAAAGATGACGATTCGAACATTTACGTGTATACGTCACGCTAGAATTATTTTATATTTGGCAGTCGGAACATGTCTGGATACATCGTTCTTCCTCACAATCCAAGTCTAATAAAAATTTGAAACTCTATGGAGACATGATATCGTTTCCGTCTGTTGTTTAACGAGCCGATAAGTGAAGGCAAACATCTACCGGAGAAGCTAGTGCAAGTAGACGCATACCAGTATGAGTGAGGCTGTGTCTTGCCAGATGGTAACGTTGGAAGAACCTCATGTCACACATGGAGCAAGCGTACGGCTTCAC
Organism: Vanacampus margaritifer; assembly: GCF_051991255.1. Classification (NCBI taxonomy): domain Eukaryota; kingdom Metazoa; phylum Chordata; class Actinopteri; order Syngnathiformes; family Syngnathidae; genus Vanacampus; species Vanacampus margaritifer. The sequence goes on from NC_135439.1 coordinate 13,622,483, forward strand.
CCCTACATACACAAAGTAACACGTTAGCTACGAACGTCACTTTGCCATTAAAAGGGACAGTCAAAGGTTTGTTTAGGTCCAATTGTGTCGTCTGTTATTTGGAAGCATTTGTTGTGTGGGATTATGACACAAACACAGCCACAGGATGTGAGCCAAGCATGCGTGAACGAGACACACAAGGCAGCAGCAGCAAGACAGCAAAGAAACGCGGGAGACAGCGATCACACTGGCCAGCGAAGCAGACACGTTGCACCACTAGTTACTATGATGAATGACCTTTTTAACACTGGGTAGGGGGTGTTGTTTGAGATCATTTCTTTGTTTGTTTTTTTAAAGCATGACCTGCCTTGAAACGCCATTCAATTCCTGCTCCAAACTCACATCACTAAAATTTTGCTGAAGGCCTCAAGTAAAAAAGCCAGAGATAATTATAGCTCTGCCACATAATCTGCAGCCATTAAGGTGCATATAGATGTGGGTGGACATCAAAGGACTAATTGGTAACACGGTAGGAAACTGCTTCTGCCAAAATGCACCAGGCTGGAGGATGCAAAACACTACAAATCAAATGTGACATATTCATCTATGGAAAAAAAGTACACACCTTTTGAGCAACATCACACTTAATACAACAGTTCCTTCCACCTCATGTGCCATAATTTTAATTACACACCCAAAATTATGAGCCGCCAAGAAATACTGCAACTTGTCATCTTTAAAAAGCTACATTATTAAATAAATTGAATGAAAACAAATACTGTGGTTACAATTCCATCATTAACATCATACCAAGAGTGTCCACATTAAGTCAAATCATGTGATTGGGATGTCAAGATGACAGGTTGTGGTGTGATGATGACATGGTCCTTGTTAATGTCACCTGATGTCTTGGTTTCCTCTGGTCTTTAATCCTGATGTCACAGCGTCAACGTAATAAAAGATTTACTTTCTTATAATTAGGCAACAAGGGACATTACTTATTAGAAGATGACTTTTCTTAAATAAAAAAATATATATATATTAAGTCCTTTGATGTCCATGCAGTGATTCTAAATGGGAAAATATTTTGTTTTGTATTAAAAAAAAGTGCACATCTGGCCTATTTATAGAGGACAACACCGTGGTCCACAAGTCAATAGTCAAGTCCACTATCAAGAAATCTTGCTTTTATAACTACTTCACAAAAATGTTTATTAGCATTTTTTTGGAATGCAGAATTCTGTGATCAAATAATATTTTGATGCCACTGCACCTTTATAACCTCATAACACAACAGTCTTCCAACACACACTGCGCTATGGAAGACAAGATGAAACCGGTGTCATAAGGACCATAGGGGGCGCTGTTGTATGAAGTGTTAAGAAGCCCGAGTGTCTGCGTTGATAAATTACATGTGGAAATGTCTCACTCTCTGTATCAGTCAATCAATTAATCTTTAAACTCTCCATCTGCCTATTTGAACACGTGTGCGCGCACACACCAATATTTATGTGTGTATTTATATAAGTGTATTTTAAGCATGTATAAATATGTGCTTAATTCACACAATAGGTTCACAAATTCTGAAAGGTCACAGATTGATCTGCAACTCCTGATGGCTGTTTAAGACAAAATCATGCACCAGGCTCTCACTAATGGAATTCAGTGTAATATGGATTTGATTATTTTTAATCATTTGCTTTAATTATTTCATTCATGATTCATATTAAAATGAAACTGGTCTGTGGTGGGGAAAAAAAGGTTGGGGACTGCTGCACTGGTACTGTGTCGAAAAAAAATAAAGAGGACATCGATAAATCAACTTTAACTTGACTTTTATCACAGAGTTGTCTACAAAAAAAAATCATAAGCCTTTCAGGCCCTACTACACCAGTGACTAAATGGAAATGCATGCAGTTCTCAAGTACACTTTTTTTCCCCCCGTATAGATTCTATAGGATCTGTAGCATTCAAAATAAAGAAAACTACCAAAAATTGCTAAACTGCAAAAAGCAAGGGTTTTTAATAGTGGACTTTGCACTAATAGACCACACACTGTGATAAACTGTCTGGAGCAGGTTTACTTGATGTTGAGGAAACAACTTGGGAAGACAAACGTTGTGCTTAAAATGCTTCGGGCTGAACTGATTTTTTTTTTGGGGGGGGGGGGGGGGGGCGTGGTGGCTTTGTTGGAAATTACTGTCCACAGACAAAATGAACCCTGAACATCCGTCCATTATTTCAAGTGTCAGACTACAGAGGTAGTCTGGAGGATAAATGCAACATGGGTACGGTTAAAAGACGCATACCCGTGTGAATGAGGCTGTGTCTCTCCAGGTGGTAACGCTGAATAAACCTCATGTCACATACGGCGCAAGCATACGGCTTCTCCCCTAAACCGAAGAGCACCAGTTTTAGTTCAAACCCCCACAGAAACCACTAAATCTGTGAGGCAAAACCTATCATACCAAACAGGCCATTTTAAACCTTACAGTTGCTGCACAGTAGTGACCAGACCATTTTATATTTGCTGTATTCAGGGCACTATGGTTGATAGCATGAAGCGTACCTGTGTGAATGAGGATATGTCTCTTCAGGTGGTATCCGCTCCTAAATGCTCCATAACAGTGGTCACAAATAAAGTTTTTCTGCACTTTGGAAGATGGACCGTTCTCATCTCCACCTGTGCCCTGAGGGGGACATTAATGAATCGCTGTTTAGCAACACTTTCTGTGCACCATTCATCAACTGTTTGTTTCCATACCTTCTCCCACCATCTTGTTAATGAAATGTATATAAGTTACACACAAATATGTTAAATCAATGTGTATTTTAGAATTTTTGTTTAAGAATTGATGGAGAATTAACTTACAATCCCCTCCAAAAGGCCGTGGTGCTGCTCCCCCTGTTATGCACACAACTGCTGTTATTGTGCACCGCTCTGCCCTGCTCCCCTCCCCCCGCTTTCCTCTCCAGATCCTCCACCCCCACCACATCTTCCCTGCCGCTCCTCCCCCCACCCCCACACACACAAACAAATGTGCAGACTAGGGAGAGCCCCAAGAGGGGGAGCGCTCCGAGACCGTTCCCTGTTTTGCAATCACAGCCACTGACCTTCCCTCCCCTTCCCTCTTGTTCTCTCACTTTACAGGGCGCCACTGATTTCCTGTTCTTTTTTTTCTGCTGCAGGTCCTCATTGGTCCTCATGTCCTTCTCATCCAGCAGGCGCGGAGCTTGGAATTCACCTTCCTTCCGGATTAGCTAAAATAAAGAAAAGAAGATTATTTCAAAATGTCTGCTTTTCGGAACTCCTTAAAATTTATAACACTATACAAAGCCAGTCGTGATAATATGAAGGTTTTGCATTGTACTGAGAAAAAGTCAACACTTTATTAAATATTACAAATCTGGCTTTCAAAGAGTGCAATGTTGCCGCCCAAATTTCACAGTGAATCCTAACCAGGGGTGGACAGCTCATGCCAGACGGGAGGATCATGTGACCCTGGGGACCACGATCAGGTCCATCCCTCTGTGGCGGTGCGTGTCCAAGTGGAGCCATCATCTTTTTGGGTGGAGCTGCCATGGTGCTGGCCTGCATCAGGGCCATACTCGAGAGCACCGCTTCACAGCCGAGTAGACCGGCCTGGGAAATGAAAGATAAGATTTAAGATTAACAATCTGTTGGCATGCATCCACTGCATTGCAATTTATCAACGACAACATCCTGAGTGACACAAGACTGTTCATCAAAAGTGACTTGCAACCACTTTGGTGTTATAAAACACAAACCCATTTCATATGGTCGCGGACTGAGCTGCTGGGCAGATGTGACATTGCTGTGGTAACGGTGTGTGTGAGCGCAGGGACAGGGGTGGGGACAAGGTCATCCAGAGAGCCGTCAGTCAGGATGGTCAGGCTGGTGGGAAGCCACACCCACCTCACTCATCTAGCATTCAAAACTGAAGAAGAGGAGGATGTGGATGAAATAGACAACACGTGGAATTACAACATCACTTTTTCCCTTTTTAGCTACATAATCTCCAATTGTTATGTTTATACAAGTATGGGCTACTGGAAATATACATGCATCTTATGAGAAATGTGAATATGTTTAACTCACAAAGTTATTGACCCTATTATGTCACTTTACAGTACAATGGTACATTTACTTATTGTTTGAAAGGATTTATAGGTAAAGTACTGTAAGTATAACATACGTGTGAATAATTTGAATTTACAGCTAGTCTTGGTAGTAATTTATATTGCTAGTTGTTGTAGTTGATAAACAATACAGTAATATATGGCAATAACTGACAACATACATAGCATGGGACATGTTGACAAGGGATTGTGATATGGATTTATATGGAAAATGACATTTAAACCACAACAAAGTTGCTAAAAATCCAAACAAATCTAACTCAGTATATTTTATTTTTGTATTTTAAATGTGTTAGTTGAAATTATTAATAATAATAATAATGAAGTAGAAGCTGCTATAAATGTTTATTAATGACATTCAGTCGACGAAATCGATCTTTAGCAACAAGCTAACAACTAAATAGAAAAAATGTATAATGTAATTAATAAAAATGGCCTGGTAGTATGCACATTGAGCATAATGTAGTGGTCTTTCCTTGTATTTCGTTAGGCTCGTGTACAATTAACCAAACTTTAAAAAATCGAAAATATTTATATAGGTGAAAGCCACAGTGCTAGATTAGCTTTGCTTGGCTAACGTTAACACTTGTTACAGAGTACTAAAGCGGACAACACTAATTTGGCTCACATAAAAATGCTACATTTTGGAGTATGTTATGACTATGACGGTGGTAATTTTGTTACCACCTTATGTTTGAGAGAAAGAAAGCTATTTTTCGACATTTTGTAGGGCTTGGCCTTCGCGCTTCAACCTGACCTGACGCTAGTTTAGCGAACATCAAGTAGCCATTTAGCTCGCTTGCCTCGGTAGCGCCCTCGCCCACTGCAATGCTACACATTGCGTGTTATTTTATGCCTTTTAATCTTTAATTACACACAGAAGCTAGACGAACATGTCCGTGGCGAAGAGGGGATCAAACAACAAAGCTCTCTTCGTGAATCTTGGAAGACAAAGCCCGAGTCACTCGAGACTAGATGAGGCGATAACGACGCTCATAATGGCCGTCGTGGAGAGCCTCCCCCTCTCGACGAACAAGCTAACGTTAGCTCGCGGCGGCTAATGTCTAAGCTAAAATATCGAGTAAATGTCTCGCTTCCACCCTAGTCCTTACGTGGGCGGCTCGCACGAAGCAGCGATCACCACAAAAAAACGAATCGCGAAAGCCCAGCAAACACGAGAATGATCATGAAAGGGCGATCATTTTACCTTGGAGCTTCGGTCGGCCGAGGATTTTCCGAGAGCGTCTAGTTTACAAACACAGGAAACGCCACAGGATGTAAGGACCCACTCCCCCACGCAGCAGCAGCACAGCCTCCCCGAGCCGAGAGATCATCTTCTTCAACCACTCTGTGGCCAGCCAGCGTCGACTCAAAGAACCTTACACGCTCGTGGAAAGCATTTGGACGTTAAATTGCGACGTTTACTCGACGTCTCGAGTTTGTGGGGGCGTTTTTTTTATTTATTATTTTTGTGGGAGCTGTCCTAGCGCGCTTTGCTGCGGACAGAGGCGCGACTGAAGAGACGCAGATGGAGAAGGAAGAAGAAGAAGAGGGGGGGGGGGGGAGCACTCAGCATAACAACCCGCGCCCCTCCAGCTCCAGCCCCCTTCTAAATGAAAGCCCATCAGAATCACAAAACAATAATGCACTGCCATTTGAATTACAAATTTCAATTTAATCCTTTATATTGATTTTCATTTCAATATGCAGTATTCACATTTCAATTCAATTCAATTTTAGGACGATTGCCCTCAACACGTGTCTCATAATAAAAATTAATTGTTTAGAGATTTTATAGGTCACTGTCCTTTAATAGTAAAGACACCTTTTTTTATGCCACATTGGTTCTCTATGTGTGAATGTCTCCCATTTGGAAACAGCCTTGCTTGATCCTATTTTCAAAGTGCCACTTTAAATGTGTAGACCATAGTAGTCAAGACAATGAAGAGATAAATATACTAAATGAACTAAGCTAACTATTTTTCATAATCGATGATTAATTTTGTATCAATCCATTAATCAGATTTAAAAAAAAAACAAAAAAAAAACAGGACAGGGTATTATTTCAAATCAACAAATCTTATTCCGTTTCTGGTTTGGTCATAAAATAGGGAAACTGTTGATTGTTTTGTAGGGGTGTAACAAAAAATTGGAAATGGGAAATTCTTTTTTCAAAGATTCTAGTGCATCAAATCAAATTGAACCGTTCCACTTTTAAATATTTTGAGATACATATCAACAGTTTTACAGGAGAGAGATATTTTCGAAAGAAATGGCACATGGGGTCAGACGGCTAAAGATTTCACCAGATCCAGCACAGTAAATTTATTATAAAAAAATACATCTAATATTTATTGTTTACTATGATCTACAATTTATATATATTTATGATTCAGGACATCTATCATGGGAAGCTTTCTACAATAACCGCACCAGATGATGATTGGTCGCATTACATAATGTTTTCAACCTAAATCAAAGTTATGAGCCTAACAATGAGCTATATCACTAGACACCAGTTGCTTAAAAGTTTGTTTTAGTTTTTTACATAGACACGAGACAGTAGAAAGCTCACTTTTAAGTCCACTATAGTGACACAGGTGCGTAAATCATGTAGTTCTTGGTTGGCAATATAACCAAGCAAAATGGCTGACTAACGAAACGTGTTAATGCTTAATTAAATCGCCCTTTGCTTAGCTGCCTACGTCACAATCCAAACGACAATTTTTCTTTCATTCCCTTGCTTTGTAAAGCCAGTCCACTAAGAACGCCTGTAATTCTGAAATCTCGTGCTAAGTGTAATTTGTAAATGTACGCTAGCCTGTTTGACTTGGAACAATAAACAAAACCAGTGCAGGTAGAAGTAACGTAACACCAATAGACACGAGACAGTAGAAAGCTCACTTTTAAGTCCACTATAGTGACACAGGTGCGTAAATCATGTAGTTCTTGGTTGGCAATATAACCAAGCAAAATGGCTGACTAACGAAACGTGTTAATGCTTAATTAAATCGCCCTTTGCTTAGCTGCCTACGTCACAATCCAAACGACAATTTTTCTTTCATTCCCTTGCTTTGTAAAGCCAGTCCACTAAGAACGCCTGTAATTCTGAAATCTCGTGCTAAGTGTAATTTGTAAATGTACGCTAGCCTGTTTGACTTGGAACAATAAACAAAACCAGTGCAGGTAGAAGTAACGTAACACCAAAGGTCATTGGTGCATAAAGTCACATGACTCGCCTCCTCCACTCCTGTGACACCTTTCATTTCACTCCACCTCAAGCTGTCCTGCTGTCCTTGCGTTGCCAGATTGGACGGTATAATGGCAGCAGTTAGATGAAGCGAGGTACCAATTATCCATTATTTTGATTGTCTTAGATGATTATATGAAACGTTTCAATTAGTTTGGTTACCTTGTTTAACTACAACAGAGGAACACACTGTGGGAATCACACATTTCAGTTGCCAAGAGATCCTTAACCTACACCATCAGCTGGATCTGGCAACCACGCATCAGGCTGTAGCAAGTGTCAGGTGTCTCGAAGTTTCGTCAAAACTCCACGGAAGTACGTTCAGGTAAGACAGCTTTTAACACGACACTGTAAAACATACAAAAAATAGATTCATTTAATTACAATTCGTCATTTAGTTATTTTGTACCTAGCTTCATTGTGGTCATAATGCGCTCTCGGTGCTTATTTAGGGATAAGTTGCTCAACCTGTCCGTTTGCCTACGGTAAACTCAAACATTATCTATACACGATATAATGTTAAACAAGCTCAAGTGTTTTTAATTTAATTATGACTTTTATTTAAGCCACTATGTCGTACACCTGTAATTATGTTGCTAACTGCGTAGGGGCCAGTAGGAGCAGGCTTCTCCAGTTTTACTCAAATGTCCCACTAATCAGACTTTACGTCGATTAATTGATTTAAATCTCAACCTTCCTGTGAGGCCTCTATTACTGCATCAGTATTTGAGTGTGCTGTGGTTATAACTCGAAAACGTTAACGTTCAGTATGCACCTTGCGCTAATGCGAAATGATTGAGAACTTTTTTCTTAAAAAAAAATCTTTGTTCATGTCAAACTCTCAGAACTGGCCGCCACTTTTAATGACTAATCACCAAAAAGATATAAGGCATCACCAAGGCCTAGCACTCCCTTTCCATGTGTCATCATAATCTGCGGTCGTTCACACAAGCCATAAAGCAAAGAACGTCAGCATCTTAGGGCAGGCAGGATATAAAGAACCAACAATGTAATGTGTCACACTCAGAGTCACGCCATATTCTTTAGTAATCTATTATTTCGATTCATTAAACAGGAACAAACAATGGAAAGAATTCTGAAAGCATGTTCTTTTTTTCTGGGGAGTTCATATCCATTTGCTGATGTCATTGTTCATTCAGCAGCTCTGGCTTTGTACTGCCCGACACCCTGGTGACTTCTTAATATTGTCACACAACTATCCCGTAATCACACACCTAATCCCAACAGAAACACATTAACAAGTGTGGTGGTGTCAAATTACGCTACAAAATGAAAGAATGTTCATTCACACTGTAAGAACTGCAAGCGACATAGTAACCGTGTGTTAAATGATTTGTTCAAAGTCTATGCGATATGTTGTCATCGTAGTGATTATGTAAGAGGGCCGGAACGGATCCAGACATGTAGACAATCAGTGCTTGGTTGTGGATATTGCACAGTGCACTTGTAAAAGCAATCAAACACTTGTACCCGCTTTGCTTTGTTTATTTAGAAGTTAACACCAGTGATAAATGCCACTCCCTTGTGCGATTGAAAGGCCAGTGGAACCTCAACCCCCCATAGAAAGTAACAGAAATAGAAGTGAAACCGATGTCATATTACAGTACAGGCAATGTTTTAGATTTATTTATTTATTGAACAAGGACAATGTACTAGTCTTGAATTGGTTAGTTGACTATTTGACAGTTTTAAAGCTTGAAGTCGGCTAATCACATATTTTTGGCTTTTCGTTTTTCATTGGCAAATTTGCGGAGGACTTTAGACCCACCCGTCTGCTGTCGTCACCTGCCGTAATGCTCTGTGAACCAGTGAAATATCCGACCAACAAGGACACTCTGTCTTCATACGTCTGCTCAACTGACCAGAGTATGAAAATAAACCTGTGGCAAAGTTATTTTACTTAACAAAACTAATGAAATAACTAAAGCTAGAATAAAAATTATAAACATTTGTTAACGAAGTTGGTAAAAAAAAACAACTAAAATATAAAAAAAAACAAATGCTAACAGAATCTGCATCTTGTGTTTATAAAACAAGCTATAGTTATAGCAAAAAGGTCCTTTGTTTTCATCTTTGTCAATTAGTGTCATACATAAGCTTTCAGGGTTAATTTTAAATGTGTTTATTTCAGTATTGCTTTACATCCATGTAGAAGACTGAAGGTCAAATGGTCATTGAGAATTGTAGTCTTTGTGACCTTTTTTTTTTTTCTAATCTTATACTTAACAAACACTCCATATATTAAGAAAGTAAACAAACACGAGGCATTTTCATAAAAACTAATAAAAGCAAACTTTCTCTCACATTAAAACTAACTGAATTAAAAAAAAAAACTAAAGTCAAAATAAAAACTACCAGTAAATAAAACATCTCATCATAGCTGTGGCCTGTGGTGGATAACAGTAGCCGTTAGCTTTGCTAACTTTGACTATTCTAATCACCACTATTCTTAAAATATGTACACTAACTACATTGTATTTTTTATAATTTTTTATGTCGGTCCGTCGAAGAATATCACTACAGAAAAATTACATTCAGTAGCGCAAAAATAGTTGGGGTCGTCTGTCACCAAATTTGCTGACTACTCACATGATGCCTGTATGACCTACTTGTTTGAGTGCATTACAAAGGCATATACATATTTTTTCTGCTATTATTGATAGCTTCCAGCTTCTTAGGAGCTGTCTGACTGTCTGTGTGGTCTGGCTCTTCTTTTATATTACAGACATGAGCCGATGCATAAAGGTCCACCAAGGGAATGTTGGTGCAATAAAAAATTGTATTTCACACCCCAACAGCCTTTTAATACAATTTTTTTTAATGTCTTAGCATGGTTCTTCCGTCTTTCCCATTGCTCCTAAATCATGTTTATAGAGCACTATGTGAACACCAGAAGTGGGATTCATTCCCAGACTTTTGTAAGTCAAACACAGAAATGCTAATGGAGGGTTATCATCTGTCTGCCGCTGTTATGAAATGGCTTGGTCAGAATGAAGTTAAATAGCGAGTGTGTGTTTTGAGCCATGTGGTGGTTATGATCCGCCAGTGAGTTCTATCCACAGAGCAGAGCGTGCGCTGGCCTTCCCAAAATAACAGCCTCGCTGTTTGCAGTTTTCTTCTTGCGATCAAGCAGGCACGGGAGCGCAAGTTTGAACGTGTCAATACCAGGAATGCATATTGAAAATCGCACTTTGTATGTTTATTTGGATTTGTACGGGACAAAAATGCAGGTGAGGAGTAAGTGATTGCAGGGTGTGCTGACTTGCGTGATGTGTTTGTGTCTAGGAATTTAGGTAGCTGCAAAGATGGACAGCGCTCCATTCAGTCGAAATGCGTGGGTGTCGCAGTCATTGCGTGTCACTGCAAAGGAGATGTCCCTGGTCAGCGGGCGAGGAAGAAGCAACGCCATTGCTGAGCGCTTCTCCAAGTGAGTCAACACAATTATTTCTGTAGAACATATTGTCAGTTTTAAAAAAAAATACAGTACCGGACCTACCGATACGTGTACATTTCTGAAAGATAAGGTAAATGCTGCTGTTAGGTTAATTTCTCCTTTAATTTCTGAACAATCAATACTTTACAAGACCTAATCTTTGTGTTTGTGACTTTTTCAGGTACCAGAGAGCTGCGGAGGAGTCAAATGCCAATAAGAAAAAAGGAGTAAGTACATAATTGGATGTTTAACCTCCAAAGTCCGACCTCCGCTTTTAAAGTATATATAATATGTTTCCACATTCTATTCTTCTTTTTCTTCTTCTTTCTTCATTATTTTTGATGATTTGATCTTCTTAGCATCCCAGATGTGCAGAAATGCATAATAAACAATCCCGCAGTTCACTTTGCGGCGTGGACATTTTACTGCGCAGTCAGGACAGACATTGAAAAAAAGCATTCTCATGCAAAAGTCACCAACATTGTGCCCACGGGTTCCAGATCCCGCCCAACGACCACAAGTCGCCCACGGGCCAGTTCTAATAATAGCTCACCAGTAATGCAACATTGTGATTTCCTAGGAATGTTGCATTAGTAATCATTTGAAAATATGAACACGTAAATAATTTTATAGAAAATAAGTAGTTTGTGATATTGTGAAAAATCAGTAACATGAGTAGTGTCTTCACATAGGTGAATGTCATCAAATTATCTTGGCCAATTGATTAGGTACGCCCAGGATTTTCGCCACTCTGCTCGCCCAGGGCGGCGGCCATTTTTTGCCAATTGATTAGGTACGCCCAGGATTCTCGCCACTCTGCTCGCCCAGGGCGGCGGCCATCTTGGCCAATTAATTAGGTACGTCAAGGACTCTCTCTCCCCCTCACCCACCCGGATCGGCGGCCATCTTAGCCAATTGACTACTACTAAAATTACTATAAGTACTACTAATACTACTACTTCTACTACAACAAGTACAAGTACAAGTACTACTACTACTACTACTACTACTACTATTACAAGTACTTGCTTACTACTTACTACTATCCTACTACTACTATTGCTACAAGTACTACATACATGCGTCTTTCCACCTTGCAAGAGTCAGCAGTCCCATTCAAAATTTCCGCGGGAATTTTTCTAGTTTGTAATATTATGTACTAAAATTTACTACTACTACTTGGTGGGTCACTCCATTTTCTAAGGTTATTGTCTCATTTTGCTTCTATTGATTTTGTAAACACCAAATACACTTGTGGAGTTGATCATTACGATGCTCACAGAGGTACGTTTGGCAGACAGTTGCTTTTCCTATACACCAGAACATTTTGGTTTAATCCCAAATTTGCAACCTTGTGCTTTTCAAGTTCCACTGTACTCTTATCGCCTTCATCAATAGATGTTTGAACTTTGAACCAAACCAAAATGACCGGTCCTCCTGATGCGGATAGAACAATGTTGCCAGATAGACATTATGCCATCAACACAAGTCTTGGCAAGTCGTGTTGTCCTGGCTGACCTCTCATTGGCCACTAGTAGCAATGGGCAGGCTATCAACCCCATAATCCGCCCTCAGTCAGTGTAATCTGCTCGCAATGGTCTCTGCTGTTGCGACTGTATGTTAGCAGCTTTGTCTGACTGAAAAACAAACTACACATGCTTGGACTGATGATGATTATAATTATTGCATGGATAACTGACCAGCCACTATCATGAAAAAAATCAAGGTAATATGGCTGTGTGTTCTGTGGTGCCTTCTTAAGAGGTTTGTTGGGGGGAAATGGTTGTTAGTAGCTTGTATCTGTTAAGTTTAGTTGTTGTGACATTTTAAATCAGCTTCATTTTAGTTAACCAAGTGATTTATTTTCTATTTTAAGATCTCAGGGATATGCAACATTGTTAAACTATTAGTAAATGGTGTGTTTGTGCAGTTGAGGCTAATTTAAATGCAGCGTAAAAAGACCATCTGTTGTTTGTCTGTGTGTGCGTGTGAGCAAGTCGTCACAATGTAAGTCATTAAATTTCAAGGATAAACTCTTCCTGGAAATAAAAGGGTGAAGTCCGGCCGTGAAAGTTTTTCAAATGGCATCTTGGCAATTCAAAAAGGCACTGAAATCCTTTGTTGGTTAAAAATAGCATTTTAAAAAAAGTGCACATAAACAAAGTGTGGGATGAGCAGAGTTGCATACAGTATTTATCAGCTATCAAAATTAGTGGAGAGAAGAACTTTTAGAAAAATCATCAAGTATCCAATTTAAGAAAACATTTTTTTTAGATTAGCTTGCTAGTTATTACATAAGTCAACACAGACAACAGTTATGCAACAGAATGAGCATCAAAATGTTTGTCACACTTGGTTCAGTACGTATGTTTTAAAATGTTAAGTTCAGAAAGTTCGAATAAGGATAGCAAAGTGAAACATGTTTACACAAACATGATGCTAGAAGAGTGTTACTTTTATATGTTACACCTAATTTTGTAGTTTTATAGAATCATGTAGAATTGATTCACCCCATTCTGACTTGTGTATCAGTCAAACATACTTTGCCTATTCATGATCCAGTTTTTAGCTCTCTGTCGGTTTGTTAAAACAAAGAAATGGTGGTTGGCTTTGTTCTTGGAACTTTTTAAGTCATTGTTGCTCTTTAACCGAAAATGAACCATAAAATGGTAGCTCAGTGTATGAATCACAATATAAAATCATGTCATTGTTTGTTTGGACACAAAGTCAACGCAAAGGCAGACGTCAATATAATCAATACCCGGTGTTGACGTATCGTTAATAAGTGCTAACAATACAATATGTGACGATATTGCGTCTCACTGTGAAGGTGACCTCTCATATTTAGCCGTTTTTTTCTGTCATCGCAACAAATGACAGATGAAAATTCTTACTTACAATTTGAGCCCAGCTCTTTAACAATGTTCTTGATGTTTTCTGGAGAGCATCATAAAGCCAAAGCTCAAGTCACAAAGGGGAAAAGGCATGAAAGGGTACGAAACCTTTATTGGGTGCAAGTTAGGTGGCAGGGTATTAACATACGACACACAATAGCACATAATAGTCCACAATGAAGACCTTTAACAGATGGAGAAAATCCGGCTTATCCGGGATGACATTGCCCACACCCGGGCCTCCCTTTAAAGTGGGTGTTAAGTCCAGAAGAAACGCGATAAGGGACGCTGCCAAGAAGCCCACGTCGGCATTAAAAGAGCTACGAGGATTGTTGGCAAGTATTGTTTTGTGTTTCAAATAGCACATAAACTCATATTCATAGGAGAGTGGCTTCTTCTTCAAAGAAAACATCAAAGATGTAGGGGGGGGGGGGGGGGGGGGGAATGAAGTACACCGCACCCACAGTCAAGCATGTTCTAAATTTTCCAACAGTTTCATCTCATCATAGCTGCAAAAATAAGTCTTTCGCTAGACATTATATGTAATACTGGGGAGTTGGCTATTCTGCCTTTATATTAAAGAAGTATTTATCAATTTAGTGTAGATTTGTGTTGTTGTTAGCAGTGGTGTTGTAGACTGTAGAACAGTGATACTCAATGTGAGCCACATGCGCTGTTTTTATTTACCCAAATATATATATATTTAAAAAAAAAAAGAAATAAGTCATTTTAGAGCTGTAATTTTATTACCATGGTATGACTTTTTGCTCAGTAATCATACCTACATAATGGGGGACTTTTTGCTCAGTAATACCTACATAATGGGGGTCCACATTGACAACACACTCAGCTGGAGGGCACACGTTGGAAGTCTCTGCTCCAAACTCCAACAGCGTCTCTATTTCTTACGCAGACTTAGGGTCTATGGAGTGGAGCAGAGGATCATGCTGTTGTTCTACCGGGCTGCATTGGAAAGTATCATCAGATACGGCATTGCGGCCTGGTACGGCAACCTGACTGTGCAGTCAAGGTCACAGATTGCCGGTCTGGTGCGGACTGCCATGAAGATCATGTGGGTCAGGAATCATCCTTCCCTACAGATGCTTTATGAGCAGTCCGTCACCAGACTGGCACAGAAAATTGTTACTGACCCGACTCACATTCTGCATCATGAGCTCCAGCTACTGCCTTCCAGCAGGAGATTCAGAGCCCCCAGAACCAGGCTGAACCGCTACAAGAACTCATTCCTGCCGACATCCATCAAATTGCTTAATAACCGACATTAACTAAGTGGTGCAATATATATATAGGAGTGTGTGTGTATTATTTATTTTAATTATCTCTCTCTATTCTGTTGTTTTTCTTACTGTAAACTACTGCTGCACTTCTTATTTAATTTTGATTTTATCTCTTTCTATTCTGTTGTTTTTTCCTTACTGTAAACTGCAGCTGGACGGAGTCCAGGAAAAAGTTCCCCACGGGGAAAATAAAAGTATATCGTATCGTATCGTATCGTATCCCGTCG
Source organism: Vanacampus margaritifer (assembly GCF_051991255.1). Lineage (NCBI taxonomy): Eukaryota > Metazoa > Chordata > Actinopteri > Syngnathiformes > Syngnathidae > Vanacampus > Vanacampus margaritifer. The sequence goes on from NC_135439.1 coordinate 13,637,746, forward strand.
GAATGCAATATCAGCACATGTTTAGCGGCAATTTAGGACTATATGATAACACAGTCGATACTTGTTTCCCTTTTTTATATTCTGCTCCATAAATATATAACAAACATGATGCAACTGCAAACATTGTCTCCTTTCATCTCAGTCAGTGTTCCAGCTTATTGATGGGGTCCGGTGATTTGATCTCTTGTCGCTAAAGTGGCTCCCCCCCTTTGACTTTTCTCTTCTAATGTGGCTCTTGTGTAAAAATAAAAAATAAAATAGTATCACCGCTGTAGAACTTTACTGCAGCATAGTGAGACTGCAGCTGTTTCTAATATTTTCGACTCTCATGGAACTTGACTGAGAATCAAAATATTAGACACATCCCTCATTTGCATGCCATCAACTTATTCAAATGCAACGTGCATATTTTTGACAACATTGTCTATTGCAAGCCTAAATTCTCTTTGCTCACACTTTGAGAAACACTTAAAAAGTTTTTGTGTGTTAAATGTTTGTTCGGGTCCAAAAACAATGAGCCATTTCAGACCTGGATATCCATTTAAAACATTTCAAGATCGGGTTTTAATGCAGCGGTCTGGCATGTGCACGCAGGGTTGGAATAAAGGGCTTTCTATCCCATCAGTGCACAGTAAAGAAAGAGTTAATGTTCCTCATATGTATCATTTCCTGCTTGCTGGGCTTTCTGACTCTTTCCTGGTGTCGGAGGGGTTGGACTAAGTAAGTGGTGGGAGCTTATTTAGTCTGGTGGCGAACATCTGGCACACTTCCACCTCGCACTCATCGGAAGAGGACCAAGCAGAGGACGCTGGCTCGCACCTTGCTGCCTGCTTTTGCCACAGGTTGACTCGATTGCTTTTCATTTAGTTTGTCATTTTGAGCTTATGGCAGTTTTTTTGTTCCTTTCTCCTATTATGTGTGTTTGTTAGCAGGCATACTGTTTTGCTATATTCTATAATTTCAAGTATCTTATGGATGGAAGTTGAGAACAATCCCATGTCATTGTCATGTCCTTTTTAGTTATTTCCATGTTCATAGTTGGCTGCAAAAGTCAACTGAGATTTTCTGAGCGTGATTGACGCCCATGTACAGATCCTCTTTTCGTCAACGTGTCATTCCTTTCACAATTCAGGAAGTTGTTGAAGGTCGCATAGCAGCTGCCAGCCTGCCTCCCTCCCGTTGCTCTGCTGTGTCTTGTCCGCCGCGCCGCATGCTTTATTATTGGCACGAGTGGCGAACAGAGCCTTCCTCAGTGTGTTTTAGTAAAGGTGAAGTTGTTCACAATGGAATGCGGCAAGCATGCTCAGCCCTGTTTAAATATGTCTTGGGCCATTCGCTTTGCCTCGAGCAGACTCAGAAAAGACATCTTCAGTGATTCAAGCAGTTTTTTTTTTTTTAACAGCTGTTCTGTAAACGGACCATGAAAGCCAAGCGAGGAGATTGTGGCATTTCCTTTAAAGAATTTTCCCCCTGCAATGTTGCCTTCTCAGCAAGCAAAAGAGCTCTTTAATGTTGCGTTTGGCCTTTCACTTACTTTTTTCTGGTTTGTCATTCAGGGCTTTGACGGCGCCTCGACCTCCTCCCAGCGCACGAGCAACTTGAGCGCTTTGAAGAAGCGCTGGGAGCAAGCAGGCAACGGCGGCCATCAGGAGAAGACCCCCTTCATCTCCGCGCCCATACACAGTGAAAGCACGTTACTACCTGTTCTGAACAGGTCGCTTTCTGTCAGCGAGCAGTCCGCTCCTCCAAAGAGCTCAGTGGTCTGGCGCCCTCCTCGGGAAGAGCCACCTAGCACACCTGTCACCAAACCCGTCCTGACGCCCCCTTGTGCCACCGGTCCAATTGTCACGCCCCCTTGTGCCACTGATTTCGTCGTCACGCCCCCAGCCTCTCCACGAGCAGAACAACAGAGTGGGATGGACAACGATGCGCCGACACAAAGCGAAGCCCCCGAAAAGCTCGACCAACAAGTTCCGACTAGTCCCCGTGCCTCCTATGAAAAACCCAGAGTGCCACTAACCAATCTGAAGATGAAGTTTGAGAAGGCTGACGACAGCCCACTAAAGGTGACCATCTGCTTTGCTGAACTACATTGTAAATAGATGACACATTATTTTGAGTTATGTAAAACAGTAAAAAAATAGAGGTACTCGCTGATATAATTAATTTTCTTGACAATAATTTGTTCTGTGCAGTCTAAATACAGTGTTCTGGTTAATATTGCGTTAGTGGAATATGAGTTAAGCAGCAAAATCCAGCAGTTTTTATCAAAATCAGAGGGCGGTCATTTTGCTACTTGCTGTCGAATAAAAATGACGTAAGTTGCTCAGGTCTCAGGTAACAGCCAATCACAGCTCAGCTGCATAAAACAGATGAGCTGTGATTGGTCGTTGTCTGAACCATGAGAAACTGATATCATAAAAAATAAAAATGGGTGGATTTTGCTGCATAATTCATACTCCACAAACGCAATATTGATCCGAATACCGTGTTAAGAAAAATTTTGAGTTCTCCTTGAACTATTAGCAATGTGCATAATTGTATATGTGGTGCCTTAAAATGTAGTTTTCTGATTAGAGCATCACGGGTCATAGTTTTTCCGACGCTAGCCAATCATCTGCTGTGCGGGTTGTCCAGTTAACGTTCTGTAGCAAGTAATCCAGAGCTTTTAAAGGATCTTTTCAGTATGTATTTTTCTTTTTTGCACCCCCCCCCCCAAAAAAAAAACTAAGAGCTCACCTTAGCCAGGCGAGGAATGTTGAAACATTCCTGACCTAGGGCTGTTTCATCATTTAGACTTCTGCTATCTCCCTTTCTACATTTTATCACCGTGCTCAAATTGGATCCTCTTGACAATAACTCACAATTGAGGCGGTGCGGCCCACTCAGGCCGAAGCATTGTAAATTGCGTCTAGACTGCATGGGAGCGTAACATTTACAGTACGGGCCCACTGAAAGACAGGAAAGGCGGCCTGGCTTTGCGGAAGTGGCCTGTAAGTAATGATAAGCTGATAACCGAGTGCACTGATTGAATTAAGCGTTACGGTTAAGGGAGGAGGCCGGTGCCAATGTTCAACCATTATTCTCCACCTTTCACCCAGGGTTCCAGGTCGACTCTACTAAGTGCCTCATCAGAAGATATGGACCAAACGCCTGGTGAGATTTCGCATGAATTTCAGCTAACTGCTAAGAATGATAGACAAGAAAAAGCTGAACTTTTGTGCGTTGGGTGGGCAGTGTGTGACCGCGTGCTGGAGAAGATGTCACTGAGAGAGAAGCTGGCCAAATACTCTGCCGCTGTCTCCAAGCAAAGCAACACTAAATCTGTGAGTAAAAGAATGGCCGCCGGCAAGGTCTTAAATTTGGAATTTGTCTTAAAAGTATTTTTACATTGCAAGAAAAAAAAAAAATCTGTCTTTTCGTTGCCTCTTGGGTCGTGTGTGGGGCTTTGTGTCCATTTTGCAAGTTTTTGGGTGGTAAAGTGCTTCGTACTAAATTTTATTAAATTTTGAAATGTCAATTTATATTATCACTGTCCAACGAAAACAATGTTTCTTCATAATTAAAATTTAAAAATAATGTAATCTTAAATAAACAATTGTTCGCTTTTCACCCAAAACTATTTTGATTCTTATTAGGGATTACTGCGATATCCTGATACATCGATATTAAAATTGCCACAATGTTGTATTCATGGCATGATTTTAAAAGCAGAACATGACCATAGAGAAACATGACTTTTCGCTCGCTTCAGTCAAACACAGCATTGTGAACCACATAGACCAAGATGACTTGAGCAAATACAAAAACACACTGCACGCTGTTGTTCAGAGAAATTAAAAATGGGGAAAATGGCAAACCTACTGTTATTCTGTTAAAAAAACACAATGTGCGTTTTCCCCATAGTATATGTATATTAGTATATATATATGTGTGTGTGTGTATATATATATATACTTTTTATATAGTATGAGTTTTTGTTTTGATTTTTTTAATCAACAACCTCCCAACATTATTGTGATAATGATCATATTGTGAGATTTATATCATGTCATCCTAGTTCTCCATAAACTAATGGATTGTAACACAAATGGATGGCGTGATTAATCAAGTGGTCAATGTGAACTTTGACAAGTCAATGTGTGACTGTATATTTGTTTATTTATTTGCATCTTGATTGAAGCCCCCTCCTCCCTTTTCAAATGTTCACGCTGCAATTGCCATGACACTACCGTTATGTACATAACAGCCATTTTGTTTTGTCTCCAGGCTGTGACACCAGAGGTGCTGCCTTCTAAAATATCCCTATCTGCAATTCAGAAAGTGTTACCTGGACCCGAGTGCAATGGTGAGTCACTTGTTGGATCGACCTGAGGTGACTTAATGTGGCCTAGCTAAAGCACGTGTGACTGCAGTCTAAGCGGTGCAGATCGCACGAGCAAGCATCATTGCAAGCTGGTTGTCAAAATACCGTAATCAATGACATATACACGCAAGGAAATTGAATGGGGATAACTGACAGCAGAAAGGAGATGTAAATAGATGTAAAATAGTTTTCATGCATATATTTTCATACTAGGCCAGGTTTAGCGTATTGTACTGTGCTTCCTGGCTTACTCAGTTAGTAACTTAATTTTTAAATGCACACACACTGTGTGATTTGAGTCAATTTGTGCAGCAACTTAAATGTGTTAGGATCCCCTTTATCTGACAGTTAAAACTTAAGGTGGCCAAAATCTGATTAATTAAAATTAAATTGCACTAATAGACTAACCACCAGAGGGTGCTGGAACTGCACAAATGGAAAACAACCTGGTGCTTTCGAAAGATGCATTGCTTTTAATACTGTGACATGATGTCGACGATATTATATACGCCTGGCAGCAGGCAAAATCGCATTGAGCTTGACTACATACAGTGCTTAAACTATTCAAAGTGTTTGTGTGTCCCCAAATCGTAAATTGTCATGAAATTTCATCTTGAAATTTCACTCCAGTTTTATCCAGTCATGTCAAATGAAATTAAACCCAGTTTTTGTGTTGTGTTGCTTGTTTCAGGGGATAGCAGCATTGAGCTTCCAAAAGCATCCAGGGTGAGTCCAGCGGTGCAGCGCTCGGGCAGTAGACAAACGCAAATTACACATTTCATCTTTGTGAGTTTTTTTTTTTCCAGAAGTTTTGCCCTCCAGTCAAGGAGACGTGCGTTGCTTGTCAGAAGACGGTGTACCCTCTGGAGAGGTTGGCTGCTCTTCAGCACGTCTACCACAAGAGCTGCTTCCGCTGCGTCCACTGCAGCACAAAGCTCAGGTTGCTCTCTCGTGCAAAAATGTTTGGTTAAATCCAACTTTTGTTGTATATGCCCTATTAGGGGTGGGGATCTTTGACTGTGTCACGATTTGATTCTGAATCAATTTTCGATTCAAAATTATTTTATTGGCAATGGTTTCTGCTTCAAAGAATCATCATAATCTACTCCAGTCTGGTTTGCAAAACAGAATGACAAATGGAGACATTAAAATGCAATATATATTTTTAATACATTTTATGTATTAAGTGAATTGTAAGGAAAGTACCTTTATTCCTGCCTCATGGGACACCTCACTTCCTGTAGCGTGTCCCCTTACTCTAATCAGCCCCCCAAGCAACATCAACTCAAACAACTATTGTTAAGTATCAAGCGGTTTATTACGCTCCAGTTGAGGTGAACTGTAAATCTAAACACACAAAATAAAGAAAAGTACGCACAGGGAAAATGCGAATGCAACTAGCTCAAGGCTAACGCACAATGGAAAGCGTTATTGACTCGCTAACGCTAATAAGCGCGCTACTGGCATCACTTTTACCACTCAAAAGAACGGCTATTCATACAAAAACACTTCCGGAATGTATACAGAGGAGCATGTTAACATTACTCACCAGAAAAAAACTAAACAACAACCTTTCATTGGCATAACTTGAAGTTTTTCTTCTCCTCTCTAACGTGGCTACTTTTTACGAGAATCTATTTTTTTTTTTTTTTGGGCACACCCTAATGCCCTATTGTTTGTTTTCAGCCTGGGCAACTTTGCCTCCCTTCACGGCAACGTGTACTGCAAGCCTCATTTCAGTCAGCTGTTTAAAGCCAAGGGCAACTACGACGAGGGCTTCGGCCATCGGCCACATAAGGAGCTGTGGGCGCCTCGCAAGGACAGCGACGAAGGCGAAGAGGAGGCGGTGAAGCCCAGGGAACGGAGGGCGGAGTCAGCGGAGTCAGCGGAGAGCGTGTCGGACAAACCGTCCAGCCCACCTGCCGACGCATCACCGCCGGTCAAAGTCACCGACCTCGCCGCCCACCTGGAGACTCGTCGGATGCAGACGGCCGCCATCTCGGCGGAGAAGCCAGCCGAGACCCGCAGGTTGAGGGTCGCCTGGCCGCCCCCCGCCGGCGAGTCCGGCACCGGAGCAGGCCTGCGCAGCCCGGGTTTTGAGGGGGGCAAAGCCTGGAGGGCCAAGTGGCCCCCGGAGGACGACTCGCTGTCCTCGGCTTCGTCGTCCCACAGCGCCGAGCGCGCCGAACTGACGAACCTGAGGAGGAGCTCCTCTCTAAGGGAGCGCAGTCGGGCCTTCACCGTTGCCGCCCAGGCCAGCCCCGAACCCGCCGCCGTTCTCAGGGAGCCTCGCCGGCCTCTCAGAGCCCTGCAGGAATGGAGAGCATCCCTGGAGAAGAACAACGAATCTCAAGAAACAACGGCGGACAAGAAAGTGGAGCTGCAGAGGAAGAACGATGAGCAAATTGCGAGCGAAGGAGTCGATGAAAGCAACCCGGAGGAAGTGGAGGAGAGCGACCATCAGGGTGGCCAACACGCGCAGGATGGAAGCCCATTGGCCGAGGACGGCTCCCTGAGCATCTCCCCTGATATCTCGGCGTCGCCTTCGCCGCCCGCGCAGCCCAAAGAGAACCGTTCCTCGCAGGATGTCGGCTTCTGGGAGGAGGACAAAGACGAGAGCGACGCAGAAGGGCTGACGGCGGAGGACATCATCAAGAGGAACCGTTACTATGACGACGACGACGATGACGACGACTGAGAAGAGCATCTCGTAATCAACAATTGTCTTATGAAAAACATTCTTATTTCTCAAGTCTTTTTTGGTTTTAGCTTTATCAATTGTTTAACAGAACTCCTAATTGTACTGTTTAAGGAGTCACTCATTTGCTTTCCAACTGTTATAGAAATTAATTCGACTGGAAACAAAACTTCTCAGGTAAATAAATCTAAATCACAAATACGCAGCTGCTCTGAATTGCCTTTTCTTTTTCCAAACACGGTATTTTGCCATGTTAGCCTTATTGATATCCAAAAGGAGTTGAAATGTGTAAACATTTTTTGCCTCAGTTGAGATGCTTTTGAAATGTTCTTATTGCCACCAAAAAAAAAAAAAAAAACAACGCGCTCCTGATTAATATATTTACAGATGTTTTTCCTCAATATTTGCTCTTGTGTACTAGCTTCAAAAATGTTTTAATTTTTTTTATGTGACGTGCCACTGATCTGGTTTTCCTGTTAAGATTTTTACATAACGTGTAATGGATTCCACTTCAGTAGCACTATTTTAAGTTGTTCAAGTTTAATAAATTGCTAAGGAAATCATCTGGCTTTTTTTGTGTCATCTTTGTCAAAGTACAAGCAATTGTGAAAATAAATATTAATGCAAATTGGGTTATTTACAGTTTTCCATTGAACCAGGAAGACAGCTAGCTAACAAAATAAATGAGCAATTCTAATTGGAAAAATTAAAAACACAAGGATACAGAATAAGACATTTTAATATGTACAATTCATGTGAGTAAAAGGCACCAGCAAATAGCAAACTATTTCAAATATTAACTTTTTTGGCTTGTATTGGATTGTTTCACACAAAAGAGCCATCAGCGATATAAGGCCTGGCTTGGCTGATTGTTTTGAAATCATGAGCTGAGCTGAGAGTGAAAATGTGCACAAGGGCACCATTTGGCCATTTTTAAAATACTGATTTTAAAAACACAGTGACATGAATAAAGACAATACATGCTGATGTAACGACAATGATACACGTGCAGGCACTTTGGTCAGAACCGTCTACAGTTGGCTGCTCTGATGCCTTTTTTTTTTTTTTTTTTTTTTTTTTAAATCAGTAAAGCTCGTAATCTTATGACAACTTCCATGTATTCAACCATTTTACAGTATACGCTACTTACACTATTCAGGGTCTCACAGCCAAGCTGGAGCCTATCCCACATTCGCACCGAGGCTCAATTTAGTGTTCAGTAAACCGAGCATACATGTTTGTGGCACGTGGGAGGTGAGTGAACACACAACCTGCTTTCTGTGGAGGAATAGAATTGATGCCAGGAAGCTAAAACTCCGATGAAAGTGGGACATCGTCAGAAACACTTATCTTCAATTATGTGAACACTATTTTTTTTTTTTTAAACACACACACACGATGCAAGGCAAAGAAAACGCAATGCAATGTAGAGGACATCTGTGACTTGAATAAATAAAAAGATGATCAGTTTTGATATTTAAATATACCTGAGCGCAATAGATCATAGTTATGGCTTCATTGTCAAGAACATTTCAACTATTTGTATTATTTTATTTTTTTTGGTCAATTATCCTTTCATATAAAATATATATATATATTTCTTCCCTTTTAATATTAAAAGATTGTGTAATTTGATAAAAAGCTTGCAAAATATTGTGTGGTTTAGCAACATTCCCCCAAAAAAATGGGAGAAGAAAAAAAAAGATGTAATCACTTTTTTGGCACATTAGTGTGAGATCGTCAGGCACCTAAGTATCTGCAAATTATGCAGTTTGGAAAAATTTTGTATTTTGGTTCATCCATATATGCCAAAAAACACAGTGTGACAATTTACTGCTCTTCCACTAGATGGCAGAAGATACAATTTGTGTTCAATTTAACAGGCCCAGATTTCACACCAAGTTAAATTTGTGAGTTAATTGAGAAAAGATCATCATTTCACATTTTTTGTTATATTTTTGTTTTTGGAGTACGCTGTGAGACTTTTTTTTAAATGTAAAAATATACGGCTTGGCTCAACAAAAAGAAAATTGTTACGTTCACTTTCAGGCCATAAAGTGAAAGAATGACTGCAGTACAGGACTCCCACCACCGAGTGGCAGTAATGTACCATTTATGGGACGTAAAGCCCAGGCACTAAATAAATGTTGATTGCTGCTTATATTGAGCCTGCTCCGCACAATGTGTGCTTCACTTAGAACTTCAAAAATAGACACATCTCACAGCATGAGAAGGCCACGGTTTCATCCTGACGCGCAGCAGCCTGTTGATGAGGTAATGGGAGTCCCGTGGCGGTGTTCAGCCACTGAGGGGGTGCAGGTCCACTTTAACCTTCTCGCCGGTGCTCATCATGCCGATAGTGGGGTAGAAGCCTCCCGCTGGCAAGGCCACCTCTCTGCGCCCCACCACCTTTCCGTTGCGGGTGAAGAACACCTGCCGCGAGAGGACAATGAGCTTTTGGAGGGACAATGAAGAAGCTTTGTGCGATTTTGCCAGCGTCTCACCGTGACCTTGCTTCCCTCCAAGTCTTCCCCTTCATCATCGTCGTCATCGTCATTGCTCGCGTACAAGTCGTTCTGAACCACGGCGGGCTGCGGAAACATTTCCAGGTCACAGTCGTCGGCATCGTCTAAAAGAAGCCGTCAGAAGAAAGACGGACGGTTAAGAGGGCGGGCGTGACGGCGTGGATGGGTGGAGTGTGAGGCGACTCGCCTCCGCCATCGTGGAGGAAGTCACGTGGAAACATGATGCCGCAGCCCATGAGGTCTCCTTCGAAGCAACGCGGTCCGAAGGCGTCGCCGACGCCGCTGCCCTGGAACAACTTGCCGTCATCTACAAAGCAACATCGGGGTTACGTCAATTACATCATTGTGATCAGTGAAAGGAAAAAAAATCTAATTGCACTCAATATTGTGATCTTATATGAGATTATTTTTTCAAGGTCCTCTAGTATGTTTTTTTTTTCAACAAACAAAACAAATAAATATAACTGCATTACAATAAACAATTGCAGTCATAAGAACATAGAGTAAATATTTTGGTGTTATAGGTTAGGTTAAAACAAAGGCTACCAAAATGAATTAATATGAAAGAGTTGTGAATTTACTAAACACTGCTTATTAAAAATATGTATAAGTAATAACTATTAAAAACAATGCCAAAAATAAAACCGTTTGTGTATCATAATTCATTCTAGGGCTGGGGAAAAAAGTCGACCAAGTCAGATTTGTCGACTTTAAAAATTGGTCGACTGAAAATGTCTGCCTTGTAGCTCCACCGGAAATATGTTTACGCCGCCATTATTGTTTGTACACGTTTTTTTTGGCAAACGCAAAGTGGACAGGAAGTTATTGAGCTCATTGTAGCCAAATCAATTGTCTCTAAGTGTCTTTTAAGCACTATTACATGTGTAATGTAGATACGTGAATGATGAATGTGTGAAATAAATGGTAGATCATTGTAAATCACTAGCACGCTAATGCTAATCGCGATTGCTAACGGTTTAGCATAGGCTAATTTTGCTGGTGTATAATAATACTCATGCAAAAAAAAGAAAACAATTAGTAGTTATATCAACTCAATTCAGCTCATGTACATATAATGATGTATGTGTGAACTAAATGGGTGGCTAGTGTGTTCACTTTAAATGGTAATCACTAGTGTGCTAATGCTAATCGCTAATGTTTGCCATAGGCTAATTGTGTTGTTTAATGCTTATGCACAGATGATAATTTAAAACAATGATGATGATAAAAATAATGAGTAGTTATACCCCCTGAATTCAATTCACATAAAAAAAACTAATTAAAAAAATGGAATAATCGATAGGATAATCAATTTTAAAAATATTCGATAGTGACAGCCCTAGTCAATACTCACCAGCATGATAAGCGATGGACCCTCTGCTCCATCCTGGATGTCTGTTTTTAGGATAGTCCTGTGGGACAAATTATACATTTCGTCAAGTATGCGTGAAAATGGACTTTCCTCTTCTGCCCTGAGGTGATGTAAAAGCTGATCTACCAACCAAGGTGTAAAGCTCAGCATCATATCTGTATTTTTGTGCATGTAGATCATTTTGACGCACCGTGACAATTGTTGCTTACAACTGTCAACAGCAAGTGACAAAATGGCCACCCCCTGAAACGGCTAAAAACGGGTGGATTTTGCTGCTTAATTCCTATTCCACAAACACAATATTAATCAGAATAGCATGTTTAGACTAGTGCGGCTGCGTACAACATATTCTTGTAAAGACATTTTTGGGTTGACTTCCACTTTAAGCGCTGTGACTTAAGAGTTTGGCGTGACCTCTGTGCTCGTGCAAGCTTTATCCTTCATCTTTTCATATTGTGTTGCAGGGTGAGGTTGCCTTAAGAGTCTTAAGAATTTCCCCTTATGACGGCTTTGACCTTGCAAAAGAACGACAGCAGAAGTTTGATGTGAGCACTTGCGCTCTCTGCAGCTTTAGCCTTCAACTCTTCAAGTTGTGCATTTAACATGGTGTGGTTGCTTTAAGAGTCTTTATAAACATTTTCTTTCCAAATGCTTTTTGACATCATCAGCCTTGACTTTCTCTGACAGTGGAAGAACATGGCTGACATGTTAGGAATGTCATAAGATTGACCGATCGGACTGGCACAAGATGAGATATGCGATTGTTCCTTCGTGGGCGTGTGCTGGACATTACAAGTGAAACATAATACGCAAAGTGAAAACCAACCTAAATCAGATCAATAGTGAGAGGCAGATTGATTAGTTTTCCTCCAAAGAGAACATGGAAATAAAACCCTTGTGGAAGGACTGAGCAAAGAACAAACTGTTACCCTGACAGGAAAAAAAGATACCTTTGTTTTGATTATTAGAGCAAAAGGAACGACCGACTTTTTTCTTTTTTTTCTAAAAACCACAGACGTGCAGGGAAAACAATTCTAAGAAAAATGATCATGAAAATGACAACTCTATTCTCCGATGTGGCGCCGCGCCCGCCGCCGCCACCGCAAAGTGAAAACAATGAGCACATGGCAGAACATCTCCAGATCGAAGGCCCACTTTCTTCTCCAATATTATTTCAATGACACAATGGCTCGATCATGTATAAACATTCAACAGGTCTTTTTTCCGTTTCCAGATTGTGAATCATTTGCAATCAAACAACACCTAACCAAGTTTCCCCGATGTGACTGCACTTTCCTCCTTAATGAGGGAGATTAGCATCTAAGTGGAACAACCTGCTTCGGACGCAAACGCAGATGTGAGGGCACAATGACACAATATTTATTCTGTTGTTAGCTTTTCCTCCCTCATCCATCATCACGCAGACTGGAAAGAGTGAGCCGCAGCGTGCAGCCTCGCGCCGATGGCCTCGTACCTTGCGCGCCAGCCCCAGGGCGATGTAACATTTCTCCCCGGCGTCTGTGATCTCCAGCTCGTAGTAGTGGAAGCGCGTGTTGAGCGGGCGGAGGGCCTGAGCCAAGCCCACGTCAACGATGCTCTTCCCTTTGCCCGTGTACTCCAGCAGCTGAAGAAACAGCATGCTCATGTTAGCGCTTCAAACATACACAAGACCAAATGTCCCAACAGAGAGCAAAGAGTTGTCATCATGATTCGAATTAAAAACAGACAAACCAATGAAACAACTGATGTTGATAGTATATGAACTCATTCACTGCCATTGACGGCTACAGACGTCAAAAATTCATTTGAACTTTTTCTAATAGTAACAAGAGTGTGAAAACCTAGATTTTTTTTAGAACAAATATAAAATTTGTGACTAATTGTGAGTTAACTAGTGAAGTCATGCCATTAATCACAATTAAAAAATTTAATCGCCCGATGCCCCTCATTTTTAATAATCTTTTTTTTTTAATTGCGTCAGGTGATTAATTTTTTTTATTGTAATTAATCAGATGACTTCATTAATTTACTCACAATTAATCACAAATTTTATATCTTTTTTTTTTAGGTTTTCATACTCATTAACAAAAGTGGAAAACTAAAAGAAATGGTTAAAATGAATTTTTGACGTCTATAGCCGTCAATGGCAGTGAATGAGTTAATAACGGTTTATTACTTGCAAATCTGCACTACTAACATGACAAACTGAGATTTGTAAATTTAGAGATGCAAGTTAACTTTTATAGATTTTTTATTTTTTTTGCTTATCCAGAATATTCTCGTTTTTTTTTCTCTAGCTAGCAAATCAGGCTTTCATAATTATAATAAGGTTTAGTCCAATGCCGATTTTTGGGGAATGTCAATAATGTCAATATTGATGGCGAAACCTAAAATGAGCGACAGCCCAAAACAAACATTGCTTAAAATGTTATGAAAATTGATGTTGATGATTGAACCAAATTTATGTTGCTTTAAAAAAATACTATAAACGGCCAAACATCAATCACTTTTACCGTAATATATGGAAATAAGCAGCACCCCTGAAGCTTGCAAGTTCACGCTGTGAGAAGCCCGTTTGTTTTTTGTTTGTTTTTTTCCCTTAACAGGTCTCCTGAGGACCGTATAAAGGAATTCAGCTAGCATGCGCATGTCGTGACGTACGAAAGAATGGACGTCAGTAAAATGATAGGGGACTAATTTGTAATAATCACGCATGAAGAAAAGGTGTTGCAGACGCTTGTTGCCCGAGGCTGCGATTCCCTCTTGCCTCCTATAATTGAGCTCAGATTTCGTGCACATCAGCATCTGAGTCAGACACCAACACTGCAGTCTGGACGTCTCCAAAATGGGTGGGGAGAGTAAATTGGAGGGAGGTCAATGACCTCTTCGGAAATAATAATTTAATTCTATCATTAAGAATTTGTGAACAATTACTTCTGTATTTGGCATTTCTTGCTTAATAGACTCGGTAATGATTCATATTGTCATTAAAAAAGTGGCAGGCGAGAACTTTCATTTAAAATCCCCAGAAGTGACGAAACACATTACATAGACACTAGCTAGTTTGTGTTCCCCAAACTTTATTGATCGCAAAAACAAAACGCGCTCCGCCTGTTGAGTACTTACAGTGCCAGACACTCGAATGTCATGAAGGCGGCCCCAGTCATCTTCATGGCTGTCTACTATCATCAGCCCATCATCCTCCTCCATTCTCCACTCAGCGTGCAGGTCCAGCAGCACTTCCTCCCCCAGCGAATGCATTCCCACAGCAGGGTAGAGAGCTTCCGCTGCCGGCACGTCCACGCTGCCAACCTGGACACAAAAGTATACGTTACAAAGTCTTCCAATTCACCCAATTGGAAGTCAACACAACGTAACAGTACTTACTTCTTTACCGTTCTTGGTAAAAAAAACAGTCAACTGTCCATCATCGGAGTCCAGGGATATTCCACAGCCGATTCGGTCCCCCCTGCAGCATTTTGGACCAAACTGTTGTCCTACTGTGTTGCCATTGTACAGCCTGCAGGAATAGGAGACATCTCGTACTAGGGCCTGACTGATTAATCTGACAATATAGGTGATTTTAAAATCGGGTGACGATTATTATAAACACTAGAAAAGGTATTCAAACACCAAAAATAAATAAATAAATAAAAAATAAATAAATAATCGGCCCATTTTTTACCTTTTTTTTTTGACATAATTTTTTTAATATTCAACAAAACGTCTTACTTAGGGTTAGGATTCACACATTAAGCATGGAAGAATGTTATATTAATGGAACATTTAGCCTTAATATTTTATTTCAGTGCTGTTCAAACATAAAACTGCAAACTGTTTGTTAAATGCTCAGTTATAAGCCTGAATTTTAAGATAAATACATACATTTTCATACAAATCTTGCAGTGTACATGTACAAGTTTACTGATTAGTATTTTCTAAATTTGAGTAAAAAAAAAAAAAAAAATCGCAATAATCAATTTAGAGATTCGTATCGGGATTAATCAGAATCGAATCGAATTGTGACCTATGAATCGTGATACGAACTGAATCGCCAGGTACTAGGCAATTCACACCCCTATTATACATGTATAAAAAAAATATATTAATTAACCAATGACTCAATTATCTGAAATGTATTCTGTCAAATCAACATCGACCTTAAAAAAAAAAAGATGATTAAAAAAAAAAACAAGCCTTACTGTATGTTGATACAACTTATAGTGATGATGGCACTGGCTAGGAGATTTACTGTTGATTTCTCTCCATTCCCACCACTGTGAGACTTTTTAAGGGGAAGTGTGACAGTCAAGTATTGAATTCGCATGAATTCACAGCGCATGCAAAACCAAATCTGTATGGAAATGTTGCGCATTCAGTGTCATGTGTACATTTATAGGTCACCTTTCCTTAAAGTTCCTTCAGTGGATGACAGACAAGTTAAATGTAAGTGACAAGTGAGCTGCAGGCAACTCCCACGTTATGAACTCCTTAACATGACCGCAAGTCATGATGTGCATACCTCAAGGGGAAAAAAATAAAATAAATAAATAAAGGTCACACGTACTTGCCATCATCTGCGTGGAAAGCCACAGAATTTGGGAGCCAGCCCGGCTGATGGTCCAGCTTGTACAGTTGAGGCACTAAACCAACAGCAATCATCCCCCTCACTCCTGTATCGACGATTGTCACCTAAAAAAACAACAAAAACACAGTAGCAAATCTGTAAGAACATTAGATTAAAAGATGCCATCTATGTATATGTGGCATGGCGCACATAATGTTCTAACTAAAACGTGTGTCACAAGTGCTTAAATGATACAAAAATCTAACATTTTTACATGGTTTTACTGTACACAAGTGATCTAATAAAAAAAATAATTTTAAAGAGTATTTTTTATTTTACTCATCATATTGAACATTTTTCATGTGTTCCTGAAATCACTATCCTCCTTTTCATGATGGGGTCACTGCCCCTTTAAGAAACTCTTGTGCCATCATGTCCGCCATTTTGTCTTTCTTGAAAAAGGAGGCTGAAACAGTGTGGCTAGTCGCAGAATAAATATTTACTTATGTTTCATAACGTTCAGATTACGTGTGTAGTTGGAAACTGTCACACTTAACATCGCCCCTCCGTCAGAGTGACGTAACAGTTCATAGAAAAACGTTTCAGAAATGTGAAAAGCAGTAAGCGTGCTAAATGAATTATGTTGCTAAAGGCTAGTTGCCGAATAAATAGTTGGCTTAGGTTTCAAAATGTTATATTATGTGATGTGTATTATAGTTGGATATGGTCACGCATAACTTCTCCACTCTGTCAGTTTATCTGCTCAGTAAATAAATGTTAATTAGCCATTAGCTTGCATTTATTTATTTATTTCCCCCCAAAAAAGTGACTAAGCTTGACCAATATGCATCTACTTAATACAATGAATATAAAGTTCAATGGAATTTATTTTGTTAATGGTGAAATGGAGATGTCTAAAAAGCACATATCCAACATCAAAAAATTGCAAGTCAATATTGACAATGACAATAGATGTCCAACTCATATTCAAACTACTGACTCAGAGTGAAGCTAGGAAGCGGTCTGTGCCGTTGTTATCGCAACTGAATACCGAGCGTGTGACGTGATTCCTGGGAAGCCCTGCATGGAAGCGTACAAGCTGGAGCGCTGCTGGCAGACGAAGGGCAAGCAAAAGAGGAAAACTTCAACTTCTTTCTCATGACCTCAACGGATCCCTTAAAGATCCCTCGTGATTGAGAAGCGAATACATCTTTTTTTTTCTTTTTAAATCTGTCAGATGGCCCATAAATACTGACATCAGATCTATGAGGAGGTCGCGTCGCTGATTAGGCCCCCAACCCCACTGACGCAGATGTCCTCCCCCCCTCCCTTCTCCACTGCGCCTCCCACATTGTGAGTCATAAGAAGGAAGCGCATGCAAGTCGAAAGGTTAAAAGGTGTGGTTAGTGTATCACTCCACGGTAGACTGGGCCGCGTGGGTGTGCTCGGCAAGTCTGAACATGGTTCCGTCTGCCGCTGCAAGTTAGCATCGAAATCATGTATGGTGTAATTTCCAAAGTTGAATCTTCAATAAGATGTCGAAATAAATGCTTTTCCAATAAACCAACTCATATGTTCCTTTTTTAAAGCCCTACCCATCTACGTTTACTAAAAATACGTTTACTACGTGTATGCAGTAAACGTGTAAATATGTTCTATATTTACAATTTATTAAATTTGAATTATGAAAACATTTGCATCTCATCCATGCTGGTGTCAATGTTTATGTAACACTTAAGTAATTATCATGTGTTACTTTCATAAATAAATACTGTAACTTATTTGCTCCCAAAAACGTATAAATATGTTCTATTTTAAACGTTTTACGTGTATCAAAGACGTATTTAGTTTAGTTTTATGGGGGGCGGGGGGGGGGGGTTAATGCAGAAGGTCTGTTGTGATGCTGTGACGTAGGAAAAGACAGATTTTAACGTCAGTTTCAGCCTGGAAGTCAAGCAGCGTCACAACAGACTGAATTTGACTTTTACGTTTACTGTAGCCCATTAAAAGATGGAAACAAGTTGCAAACGTGTATGCAGTAGCACACTGGCCACATTATCAGCTGCCATACTCCATGCGGGCAGAAGCACGTACTCTCCTTCGCGAGCTGAATTTGTCACAGGATAAACAGCCAAAAAATATCATCTGGATCCAGTCAGAATCGTTCATGCTTCAAATTATTAAGGCCAAATTGACGCAACGAGGAGCTTCTCACTTGATAAAGTGCCATGTCGGGAGGCATATTTTGTGGTCAGAGGAAAACAATGCGGGATCACATCATCGATTATTATTTATTAATTATTCAATTCTTAGGTGGCAGTCATTCTCCTGGTTGGTATCGGGACATGGGGTGCATACAATAATCGATTTATTGATTGTTGGGAATTCCGATTCTGCTGAATTGATTGTTCATCCGTCGTCTCTTGTAAAATTTAAGGCAAAAATAGCACGTACTTCTTTGCTGTAGCCAGCAGTCTCAACTAGATTGCTGTCTAAAGAAGACCAACGGGAATTTGAGCCTCAACCACTTCATGATAACTCCTCCAGGCAACGCTATTTAATTCAGTACAACACTAGCATTAAAACAGGAGTTCAGAACATTCACAACGATTCTCCCATACAAACCTAATAATTTAAAAACAACAATTAATAATTGATATGCACTTTTCCACATCGTTTATGAAAGAAATACTTTCAGGGCAAATTATCTTACTGCAAAAAAATTATATACTGTATGTACTTAGAATTTTTTTTTTTACACCCCTGCTCAAATGCCAGTTGTTTGTTTTGTGATATTTAAAAAAAAAAAAAAAGAGAGAGACAAAGATCAATAATTTCTTATGTTTTTTTCTCTCTATTGTGATCTATATCTTGTACAATTTGGGGAAGCAAATCTTACCAGAGAATTGATTGAGACTGGTTGATTCTAAAGAGTTACATCCCATTACAAGAGGGTGCAACCACATTATATATATGATTTTTACGGTACTTCCGCTTTCAAAACATTTTTTTTTTTATTAATTAAGCTATACAGGTTATAGGACACAATAATGGTGGAAAATGTTTACAAATAATTTATCTAGGGCTCCATTTTTTTTTATAGCACAATAAAAGCAGGGGTGTGTACACTTTTTATACCCATTGTATATCTATAGAAACTGTATATCCATAACACAAACTGAAACTGTCCTTACTTGACATTACTAAAAAGATGAAGACATTTTTAGATATTATGACAACATATTTATTTCTTTTTGCTTCACAAATCCATCTGGGAAAGACAATAAAATATTTTTCAGAAAAAGATACTTGGAAGGTGATTTGATGAATGTTCAGATCAACAAAACATATGATGTAGTCGGCGCTCACACCCTGACTCGTAAATTTTTCGAGGCCAACAACTAAGATTCCGAGATGGCAAGTGAGCCTGAGGTAAGGCGATATGTGGAAAGTTGGAAAACAGAATGTTCTTTGTTTCATGAAGAAATGCGGTCCTCCTGTTGCTATCCTGATTCTGAACTGCTGCTATGGCAACATGCATGCTCATGATGTAACGGTTACAAGCTTGCAGGTTCATGGTCAGACAGAACACGTCTGCATGGTCAGGTAGAAACTTGTAACTATGGTAACAGTTTTGACAGGTTTTCTGTATGATTTTACACATGTATCTGTTAACAGTAGGGCTTTAAAAAAGGAATAATCAATATTGAATTGATTTTCCTTTTAGAGCGTGATAAGATTCATAAAACCATGACTCGATTATTTTAATATCAACCCCCCCCCCCCCCCATTAATTAACAAGAAAATATGCATCTAAAGGTAATTTTTTTTTTGTATCTTACCGTTTTCTTGAAATGAGCTGTTCACATAAATTTCATTTATGAAAGACCGGACATATTGCACTTTATGACAATTCTGAATCTTTATAATTTATATTTACAATTTATTAAATTAGAATTATGAAAACATTTGCATCTCATCCATGCTGGTATCAATGTTTATGTAACACTTAAGTGAGTATCATGTGTTACTTTCATAAACGAATAAATAAATAATGTAACTCATTTGCTCCCAAAAACGTATAAATATGTTCTATTTTAAATGTTTTATGTGTCCCAAAGACGTATTTATACGTTTTTATTGGGTAATGCAGAAGGTTTTGATACAGCCTCTCAACTGCAAAGAGCGGTTGAAGAAACTGTAGTTATAACACAAACGGCCAGCAGGCGGCAGCAGATCATAGGAAATAAACCAGTACCATATTGAAAAAACCCTCAATTACTCAGAATTCTAAACAGATTTGTGAATAATGATGAAAAAAATGTCCTGACGAAAGAAAAGATTTCAATCTTTCTTTTGGTAGGTTTCATATTTTTATAGCAATAGAACACAATATTCTGTGGGCCTTGCAAAATTGGTCAAAATCCAGTAAAACAGCCGGGAGCGAAGGGGGTTGCTTCAGTGAAAATGGCTGGGAGTGAATGAGTCTAGGTACTGCAACGCAAAATGGAATTTAATGGGTTTTTTTATTTTTATTTTGATCATGTCCTTAATATTTAAGAAGAATAATCAAAATTGGATTATCAATATCAATAAGAATAATCAAAATCGAATCAAACTGAATTCATGTGAATTGAAGAACTTTCCAATTTTGTACCTCATTCAACATCAAAGAATGTTTCAATGTTTTATTTTTAACAGTGACAAACTCCTTTTTACACTTTCATTACCATTAAAATGTTACCTACAACATTGTCTGAATAGTTAATGGTTTTAAAGGCAACAGTTTGACCCTGGATGCGATTACCGGTATTTGTAATTTCATTTTTTCCAATGGGAAAGGTTGTTTCCAAATTCAAACAAATCAGCGGTCAACCACATCATTGAAGGGTCTGTATACAATCTGGGATACTGTATTATCATTTGTATCTAGATTAAAGCTTCCAAGCTAATTCGAACAAAGTGTACTGATATCTTAATTATTAGGACTCATGCAGGTGGAGACACACAACCAATACCCGAAGCCTGTTATTCGTTTTAAATTAAATAACACGTTCTATACAGTAGACATACAGACTAGGGAGGGGAAAGAACTGACGGTGAAAAAGATTATTCTGGACAGGTCATTGTTAACAAAAGTGCATCATTCCATGAGCTATATCTCATGTGTAGGTGTAGACGGGAAAATGTGAGGGGTTAGTGGAACACCATAAAAGGCATCCATATGGTGTAACATCTCCCACCGGGGGCTTTTCCAGTTATATTGTCAACTTCCCCGACTGATTCACTGACAGCACTTCCTTGACCCGAACTCGAAATCAAGGCGGGTTTATCGACATCCAGCGCAGATGGATGAGCCTGCGGGCCAGCAACGATGCAAACAGTAAGCGCTTTTTGCTGAACACACCCCAGAGACGCTAATTACGGGCCTGACGCCCCACCGCAATCGCAGCCAATTTTTTGGTCGTTTGTCAGAAGTGAGTTACAAACACACCCCATTACATACCTACAGAGAGAGGGGAGCGTTGTCACGATCCCATAATTATGACTTCATAATATTGTACAATACCTGCCACCAAGAGCTTGGCAAAAATAAAAGCATTAAAAAAAATGGAAAAGTAGCAATAAGAGTTGACAGAATATCTGGTCTGGAATGCACTTAAGTGTGGGCAGTTTTGTCATCCTGAGCTTCAACACTAACGCAATAAAAATGTGTTGGAAAGTTTTTCCGTGTCTATTGAATAAAAAAATAAAGTATCGAAATTATGGTAAATACCACATCTCGAATAGAAAATTGCACGTGAACGCCCCCTCGTGTCGTATTTTCCACTGGACAACTGGGAATTTATTTTGATACCCGAGTTTCCGAGCTGAGAGAACTTTTCAAGTTTCAACATGGCGGCGAGTGCCGAAAGATTTGTGAAGGGCGTTAACGTTCGCCAGCAGGTTGTTTTAGAATCTACACAATTATGTAGCATACACGATTCAATGTCCTGTCCTTTACAACTCATTATTTGTCATAATTGTTCGGTTTTACGAGCAAAGAGAACATCAGCTGCTATGTGTATTTTTTTTGTATTTTTATTTATAACAACAAAAGCACATTGAACAGAACTCGGTCGTAATTAGGAGATTCCAAATGGTAAGGTGCATCTTTCCCATAGCACGTGAAGGCAGGGTCAGTTCAAAGGGGCGTTCCAATGCAGTTGCACACTTCCTAGCATGAAGACAGAAAAGTCCGACTTCCCACTTTCCTTGAATGCAGCGTAAGTGGCAAAGGTGGCTTTTTTTCCTTTTCTTTTTTTTTTATACAAATACAATGTCAATTTTGCAGATTTAATATACAGTGGGTAACTTGTGTTTAATAACACAAAAGGTGTGTAGTTTTAGTTTACCGTATTTTAGTTGTGTTTAGTTTTATTAAAAAATGTTTAATATTCACACTACTAAAGCCAGAAGTCACTTCTTCTTCAATGACAGTTTTTAAATGTAGCTTCAAAAATATTGCCTACACATTTAAAAAGTATTATGATACATTGATTATATCATGTTTTAATTATTTCTATGTTGAATAGTTGCTCATATTTAAAATAAAAAAATAAAAAAATTGAGGTTAAGAAGGAAATCATAGAGCATAACGTTATTATTATTCTATAGCACTTTGACATATACACTTTATTATGAATTTCTTTTTTTTGTTTATTATTAATGATGATGGATAGTTGAATTTAATTAGTAATTTATAATAATAATAATAATAATAATGCATCGGATTCATGTAGCGCTTTTCTAGACACTCAAAGACGCTTTACAATGGTATAGTTACATTATTCTTGCACTCACATCCACATTGCGGTGGCTGGGGTCAGGCTGACAGAAGCGAGGCTGCCAATGTGCGCCTACGGCCCCTCCGACCACCACCAGACATTCGCACCTTCCATACACCGGTGTGAGTAGCAGCGGAGGCATTGTGTGTGAAGTGCCTTGCCCAAGGACACAACGACACATTACTTGGGGGCAGTGGGGATCAAACAGCCGACCTTTGGTTACTGAACAACCGTCTCTACACGCTGAGCCACGGCCGCCACTTTCCACATTATATCAAAATAAACTGAGATTTTACAGTTGAATTTCTTATTTTTACTGTATTACTTTGACACTTACCTCAAAATAGCAACTTCTCTTCGACAATGGCCTCGCCGCCACAAAACAGCCAACTTCATCCGAGTTCCCATGGTACCTGCAAAGAGAATGCAAACACAAAAAGCCACCATTACTCAACACTTTGAAGTGTGAAATACAACAAATGCATGATGTGACTATCCCAAAATGTTTCTTTTATGGTGAAAGTGAAAGTAATCAATGCAGAGGTACAATCTCTTTGGCGTTACCTGAGCACGTCACCATCCCTCAGCATTCTTTTCAGGCGCTCTCGGTAACGCACTGGTCGTACTTCACGAATTTCTCGTATTCGCCTTCTCCAGTTCAAAAAGCGATAATGGAGGTTGATGTCGTCCATTTGTGAGAATCATCACAATCTGAAGCCAAAAGAAACAAATCGGGTCATTCAAATATATATATATACATATATATATATATATATATATATATATATATATATATAAATAATATCAGATACATAAAATCTGAATTGCTCGTTTCATCCATCCACTTCCAATAGAACTTATCCTGTTAAGGGTTGTGGGAAGGTAGAACCCCCCTATTGCCTGAACTGGTTGTCACATCAGTGAGTGAAAATTGAACCCATGAGAAGACAGGTGAGTGAACTACTACACCATTCGTAACCTAAGTCTCTAAATGAAATATCACAAGTGCCTGAATATATTTGCACAAAAAAAACCATGCTGTTCATTTCATAAAAGTAGCACTGTGTGAGACCAAGACATAAAAAAAAACACTGTATATGTGGTTAAGTAATTAGACATGGCTATGATGATACATAATAGCTCTGACAAGTCAATTAGAAGACTAGAAACCATTCAAACAGGTTTAGAAAGCAGACCAAATTGACGTAAATACAGTGGAAGAGGAACATGTTAGTACATATCACACCAAAAGGCTATCATAGTTCAACACAAACACACTTGACTATGTAAAGACCAAAATAGTGGGCTCGATTAAACTTTTTTGAGGGGTACTTAAGTAGCAGAAGACTCAAATGCGATGGGATACAAGTTCCAGTGTTTTATTTTAAGTAATGCAACACAAAGATACAGTATATGAGAATCGACCATTTACAATCCCGGGTTGAACGCAAGCAAACGCTACGGTATGTCGGTCACACACGCGTGGAAACATTGTAACCAAACGTCAACACTTCAGTAAACATTCTAAAATCGTCCGAAGTTGCCCAAACAGAAACGTGCAATTCCGACACTTTTGTTTACATATTTACGAGGTGTCCAAACGCACCACAAGATTCACCAAAACGACACAGTTGTCCGGCTAGCTGCTACTTTTCGCTCTGAGTGATTAAAACCGCTGACAACCCATCGATACGTCGGTTTTAACTCAAACTAGTTACATTCCCGCTTTCGCATTCTACTTTCTTACTCTTTGACAAGTCGTAACTCGATGTTCTTCTGACTTTCTTCTGATTTTAGGCAGATGAAGTATTTTACTTCGTGTCCACTGTCCAACCGGTACTACCGGAAGTTCCGCCTCTACAGCCAATCGGATCCGCGGACTAATAAAACGTGCGCGTGAGTATTTTTACGTGCGCGTTCAAGGCGCATAACGTAACTGCGCCCGAACTGTATGTGTGTTTATTTATACTGAAACGATCTTTTATGTTTAAGTTTCAAGGGATTACTCATTGTAGTTTTTCAGAAAATCAAACATGTTTTCCCCTCGACAATAAAGACAGCGGGCAGCTGACATTTGGTCCAAAAAAAAAAAGTGTTTCATAACCATATGGTGCAATATCTGTCCAAAAGTCAGCAACACCTGTTTTGAAACTATATTTTATCCATGCAACAAATGCGTAGTGTCCAAAGATCATGTGTGCCCAGCTCAACTCTAGAGCATTTAAAAGAAAAACTGCAGCTGTAACATAGTGCTGTACAGATCAAACAAAAACACACAATAATAATAATAACAATTATGATTATTATTATGATTATTATTAAAATATACAAGGATAAGCAGTACAGAAAACGGATGGATGGAAAACCTCCCTTCACATTGACATTTGGCATACAGGAGGTCCAACTTTACACATGTAGATTGTGCAATGCTGTAGCAGATGTGCTGTGGACCTTTTGTGCATGACACCAAAATAAATTTCTATATGGACTATAAAATAAATCAAATTTTACTTTTAAAAACAAATATCAATTATTTGACTGGTATTTCTTTTGAGCAAATGACAATACTGAAACTATAGAGCTGCTAAACAATAGTACAGTACATAAATAGAGAACTTTTTTTTGCAGTGCTCTGATTGGTTAGCTTGGATAAATGACACCTTAAAGCAACACTAAGGAACTTTCAGTTTATGTTGATTATGGTGGCGCCAAATGGACAAAAGCGGTAATGTTATGCCTGAAGGAAGACCACATTTCCCATGGCATTGCCTCTTTTTTTCATGCATCGACATTCAAATTGACTTCCGTCTATGTAACGAATGGGTGACGTATGCCATAAAGCAGTCAGCACATTTGGAGTTTTTTTGCGTGGCAGTGTTCCTACCATCCTCCTCAAAGTTGCTTAGTGCCGGTAAAAATGATACAGATCCTCTCAGGCCATGGCGAAGGTACCGTTCAACTAGTTTTAAGTCGATGTTTCATCAGAAGAGTTATGAAAATATTTTATTAAGGTTGAAAAGTTCCTTTGTGCTACCTTAACTGGCATAAAAGCAGAGTATAACAACTGTCAGTAGTGATTTATGCTGGCATAGAAAACATGACTATCCTTCAAGATGACAGACAGCAAATGGTATGAGCGTGCGCGTGTGTGTGTGTGTTTGTGTGACAAGGAGAAATGGGGTGTGCTCAGCTCTGTGGAAATGAGAAGGAAAACTAGCATTCTTCATCATGCACCCTCCCATACCTCTCCTCTCCAGTTTGGCCCTTTAAAAGCTGCTGCCAGTGCTATCTGTCAGCCTCATTATCACCATTTCTTGGCTTGAGCAAATTCCTGTCCACCTCTGGAAGCTAAGTGGAAATAAACAAGGAAGCTTCTGAGGTCCTCGGAGAAAACAAGCATCAACAAATCACGGCCCTGGACAACTTTCAAGTGGGAGATGCTTCTGCGTGTGAATATGTTGGGGCTGCTTTTCCTGCAGCCACTTCTTTCCAGCACAAAGCCGCTAACAGCACCGTCCAGGGGATGCAAAGGAAAGCCCTTCCAAATGAGCATGCCGGGAGATTTAAATGTCACCGCTCTGACCATTGGAGAGCCATGTGGGGTGTACACACTGAGCTGTGCCAGCGGCCTGCGTTGTGCACCTGCGCCAAATGACCCGCGGCCCCTCCGCACCCTGCTAGAGGGCAGGGGCGTGTGCAGCAACGTCAGCGTCATCAGCTGGACGGAAAAGAGCCAGACTGCAGGTAACATTTCCGGTTTGGTGCCTGGAAGGCGATTTTGATGGATGTGCATGCATCAGCAACTCGTATTGCTGCAGTGTTTTTAATGCTATTAAAAACTCATTATAATACAAAAAAAATAGCAACACTTTCCAAAACAGTGAGTTCATCAGACATTATTGGATGATTGATTTTAGGTGTAAACACATACAATAGTCAACTTGTGATGTGTTTCTTCTCTTAGATCCCGCACCTACCGAGAATCCAGCCGAGGTAACCATCATCTTCTCTAATAATTATACACTATTGGAGACAGTTAACGATTAGTCATACTTTAAAAATCCTCTCCACTGACAGGCCCCATGTCGAAAGCTGCTAACCACACTTATCAGAGGCCTCGATACCCATTTATTCAAGTCCCATCATGATATCTACATGCCCAACTGTGATAAACGTGGCTTCTTCAGAAAGAAGCAGGTGAGTAAATGAATGGATGGATGGATGGATAGATAGATAGATAGATAGATAGATAGATAGATAGATAGATAGATAGATAGATAGATAGATAGTCTTTAAAAAAAACGTACATGTGTGTTTGCATACGCACATATGAGATCCAGTTTGTTGTTTGTTTGTGTGTGCACAGTGTTGGTCCTCTCGAGGTAAACAACGCGGTCGGTGCTGGTGCGTGGATGAGAGTGGCATGCCGGTGACGTCACAAAAACACAAAGGCTTGACTTGCTGAAGAGTGTCACTGCTGGATTAAATAAAGGAGGGAAGTTTGGCGGCCAGCATGGGCTGATGATAAAGAACCTCCTCACAAACTTTAGGAATTTCGCGTCTGTGCCTCTCTTCTCATTCAGCAGCGGTTTCAGGTGTAACTTTGATCATTGGTGCCCTCTAGGGAACACATAGCGAACTGTTTTGGTCAGACGCTTCTGTATTGGATGGAAGTGGATCTAATTAAGTATCTGGCGTGTGTTTGCATATCCTTCCGATTGTTACATGTTAACATAAACTGTGCCTGTCATTTACCAACTATGATCACATGTAATAGTTTGCTCAGTCTAGGTAAACTCGATTCTTTGTCAGCACATATTTTCTATAACATATTTATACAAGATCAGTATTTCTTTTATTTTTTTCCACCACTGCTATTCTAGCAGTGAATCAATTGTATAATAGTATCTATTTGTCACATTATTTATGGTCATATATAGACATGAACAAATGCTAATTAGCAGGCACGAGAAAAAAAACAACAACAACAACATGGACTTTGAATGCTGACTTATGAGGATATTTTATTTTATTTTTGACTTATTAAAACACATGATTGTGTCATTAGGAGTGTAGTTGTATGGCTCGCCACTGGGTTGGTACCCTCAAAGTTACAAAGCTTTATAATGTACTTCAAGTATAATAGCTGACATTTTGGGAACATAACTGAGCCATTGGATTCAGTTCAACTTTGACATTTCATATGTGTACAACGTTTCATTGTAAAATGTCACATTTGTTATTTACAGATGTATTCCCTTAATTAATTGACCATTATCGACTTGATTAAAGTTGAAAAATGTGACTGCTGTTTTATGGATGTTGTGTGACATTCGAATGGATGAGTTAAAAGAGAAATATCCCTTAGCTATAGTATTTAAATATTGAGCCTACTGCGACAAAACTGTCTCAGGTTTTGAAAAACGGTTTCAATAGCAGGTTGGGGTGGATCAGTGTTGTTGCGTCACAGGGCTGCCATCCTGCAGCGAAAGTTGATCCATCCACAGCTTCACCATCATCCAGCCCACTTTTTTTTTTTTTTGTGTGCAAATTGCAAAGCGACCACAACGAGGTGCACCGACTGACCACTGGCTCCCACCGGCAGAGTCGTAAAAGCCGTGCGACAAGCCAAAAGTGCTCCAATGTCCTCTCCGAGCGCAGTACGCGTCCCTCACAAAAGGAAAACCAAGATGAAGCACTTCGTGCAGCAGAAAGTGGAAGTGTTCCGCGCTGGAGAGCCCGTCTCGAGCGTGCTCATGTGGGGAGTCAATCACTCGGTGGGTATGTGATTGAGAGCTGCTTGTCTCTGTATGTGTGTGTGCGTGTGCGCGCCGTGTCCAGCAAAACTTGGTAAAACTACTCACAATTAGCAGAAGTAATTGGGCTACTTGTGCAAAACGAAGACTGTTAAAAGTAGTTTACTGATTCAATTCGCAGTACCTGTAAAAGTAAAGAAAAGATAAAGTGCAAACTGAATTAATGTACAGAGATTAATTTTTACTGTCAATGAAATACAATACAATACAGTTTTGGTACCTTGGCACTATGGAAACAAATATATTTACACACAAAATTGGAGAGATAGTCCAATACCGATTATTAGTAGCCATGGAGATTGCTAACCGATGTTTGGAGCCAATATTCATTTGCAGTAAAAGGGAAAATATTGTCATCAAAATTTTAAATAATACAAACTTGAATACTTAGCTTTGCTTTAAAGCTTTTAAGCATATGTTTATTTAACAGCTTTTCCTATTTGCAACTTGTTAGAGGTTTAATGTTTAAAAAATAATAATCTTTGACAATGTAAATAAAGTTAATCTGAACTTCACTACAACTGAAATGTTAATCTTTCACTTATTTTTCGGCCATTCCGATAATCAGTTTATCATCACATGAAATAATTTCCTTCATTGCTAATACTGAAAGGATGACCAAAAAAATGTGTTTTTTAAACCAATAGCTAGCTAGCTTTGTCTCCCCTCACTATCAAAACATGTTCTTTGCTAACATAAACCAAGTAGGGAAAAAATGCTTAGCTAACGATAACTAGAAAAAAATAGACATTACTTGCTCACATTACATTACATACTTAAATTAATTGTGTATGTTTTTTTAAACATTTGTCAGAGAATTTTCGAAAGTCTAGTCAAGTTTCTTTATATAATCCTATATAATATAAAAAAAAATCTGAGAAGGTCTCAGGGAATAAAAGTCAAATGTGTTCAGAAAAACAGAGTCAAATAAATTACTGTTAGCAAATGACTAATCGACTTAGAAAAGCATCTCCATTCAATCCTACATGTGTGCAGATAAACGATCTTAGCCAAGTTCCTGTGCCTGTCATGCTGCTTCCAGATGACTTCCGAGCCAGCACCAAGGTCAAAGTCAACCACCACCTCTTCAACAAGTACAGTACTGTTTTCCCTTTCATGTGACTGCTTTTGTCCAATAACACTGCTTTAGCATCACTTGACTGCAGTGGCACTTAAGTGAACAATTGAGGGTGTGAACTTCAGAGGTGTCAAACGAGTTTTACGCTCCAAAAAAGGAAAAGTGGAATCTGCTTCATGTAAACTTAATGGACATCTGTCTCCAAAACTCAAGTCAGTTAGATACAAACTACATTACTGCTATTCAAATCAACCAATCAGACTTGTCTATTGTATGTAGTGTATAAAAAATGATTCAGAATCCATAACCAATGGAAGAGCACATTGGAAGAGTGGTTAGCTAGCTACCAGGCTACCTAGCGACCGCAATGCAACATAGGACATGTATTAAGAGGTGTGTGTGTGGTCTTGTTCTTGTTACATTGTGGGGGTCAACATTTCGGGATTTCACAGAGTTGTGGGGCCAACCCGTCCACGAGGGGCCATTTTGCTATGCCCCACAAGTTTAGACCTCTTTTTTAAGGGTCAAGACTTGGTTTTAGACTTTAGGTTTGAATTGGGTTATGTTTGAGGTTAGGGTAAGGAATAGGGGTAGGCAATCATTTTTGATGATTGGGGTTAGGGGAAGGGGCTAAGAAATGCATTGCGTCAATGAGATGGCCCCACAAAGATAGTAAAACAAACGTGTGTGTGTGTGTACTTGTACATACTACATTGTGAGGACCAAAATACGTCTTTAATCAACAGATTGAGGACATTTTTGTGAAGTGAGGACCTTTTGGCCCGGTCCTCACAACTCAAGACCTCTTTTTGAGGGTCAAAACTAGGTTTTAGAGTTTAGGTTTGAATTGGGTTATGGTTGAGGTTAGGGTAAGGAATGCGGGTAGGCAATCATTTTTGATGGTTGTGGTTAGCTGAAGGGAGTAGGAAATGCATTATGTCTATGGAAGTATGTGTGTGTGTGTGTGTGTTTTACTAACTGTTCATTTCCAAATTAAATGACTTTTCATCTGTTTCTCATAATTGTTAGGCAAAGAGTGTTAGCAAACAAAGATGATCATACATTATAGAATAGTATCCCATCACGGGTCATTTCAATTTTGATAAAAGACCATTCAAATTCAAGAAGAGAAAAAAAATCAACTCGCAAGAGCTCAAACTGTATTATGAGCATTTATGGGTGAAATGTTATGGACTTTTAATGACTGCTTCTCTGAGGCTCGGATGTACTGCTCAAATGGATGAGGTTGCCATTGTTTGGCTATAGTGCAATTTCTCTTCTGGTTTTGCCTCACTTGTTTCCAAACACTATTAATCTACAATCAATTATTTTGCACTTCTCTCCAATAGGTAGGATATCAAATTGTGACAAAGTTGCATGAAACAATGTTGTTTTTCTGATGTTACATTGGGAAGCAATTCACATAGTTCCATTAAAATCATGAGTTGTTGACATAGTAACAATATAAAGAAAATAGTTTCTCCATCCTGCTGGGAAGTACAACGTCAAGTCTGGAAAAATGAGTAGCTTTAAATAATCCCATAATCCAGTCAGGAATCCAGGTTGGGTAACAGTCTTGGGAAGAACAATAAAATGTGTTTTGTCATGTGATATTACTATACAGAGATTCATACTTTCTCCTGTATGATTTTTTTTTTAATGTACACATTCATTTATTATTACCGGTATGTGAACAAAGTTGTTTTGGAGATGCTTCATTAGGTAGGTAAAATAACCAAAATATTAAAAACGGTATAACATCATTTTGATTGTCAATCAAAACTAGACATTATTATCCTTACAAACTCTAAAACTACCATTTGCCATTTGTTAAAGCATCTTAGATTGTTAGTTAGACTTGTAACGTCTTATTAGTACTAATGTTTCTATGCTCTTATGTACCAGTAAGTAGACATAACATGATTTTGGATTTATTCATATAAGAAAATTAATCTTTCCATGTGGTTTGCTCCTCAGAGAAAATCTCCCAGGACAATTTAAATTCAAAGAGTATTGTCCGCAAGTCTTCAGGAACCTGCGTGAGCGCTTTGGCATTGAGGACCAGGATTTCCAGGTACAGTTCAAGAAGAAAAGAAAAAAAGTACAGCCCAAGAACACAGGTCTGAAATCACGCAAGATTGTCTGCATTTTTTTTCAGCATCGCCTCTAAATTTGCATATGTTTGTGTGAAATTTGCATTTCTGTGCCCCTCCGAGCACATTTGAGCTTCAGACAAAAATATGTGACTCACTCTGTGTTTCTATCACTGATGAAACATTGCAGGAAATACACAATACGTGCAATATAGCCTATTTAAAAATGGTCCTGTTTGTAGTGATTTGCATTTCATTGAAATTTGCATGTTAAAGAGTGTACCAAATGCGGTATGTAAAAAGGGCACATTTTCATCAACAGGTGTCTATGGCTCGCAGTCCGCCCCTCAAAGAGGGGACGTGTGAGGGCATGCTGCTGGCGTCATATGACCACACTTTGGTGGTCAAAGAAATTTCCAGTGAGGAGGTGGCCGAAATGCACAACATACTTTCCGAGTATCACCAGGTGACGCACACATTGAGAACTGACGCAAGTGGGATTTCGTCCGTCAATGTAATCGTCACTAACCGGGTTAGTACCGACTGACGGACACCAATCTGGTATTTTTTGGTACAACTGTACTCCATGCACTGTGGCATTTTCACCGTAGAGATGGAAAATAAAACACCTGGGAACAATCAGTTTATTCAAGTGAGCGCCAACATATTAAAGCCGCCGTCGTTTGGTATACGTCCATATGCGTATGGTCAGCGCACAAAAACATGGTGGACAAGCTAAAGCTGTTATAAACAACAGTATATTTGTACTTTTAGACTCTTAGACTTTTCACCCTAAACTGTTCTTGTCCAGTTTATTGAAAAAATCTACTTCTATTATGGTGAAGTGTTCATATGCCGTAGATACTCTTCACTGCCTCCTACAGTCTGGGAGAATATACTAACAATAGGGCAAGCCATACCAATTATGAAATCTGCAATCCGCAAAAAAAAATCTGAGATGAAGAAGAAATCCTCTAGAACTGCGAAATGTGACAAGTTCATCATGATTATAGCGATGACCAAGTGACGGGCTGACGAACCAGTGAATTTTACTGATCATCCTAAAATAGCGATGACTGGTGAAATCTACTGATGGTCCTAACATAGTGTCATCCGATGAGGTTTACTGACGGTCGTAAAATAGCGTCAAATCGTGAAATTTACTGACGGTCCTAAAATGGTGTCAACCGGTGGAATATACTGACGGTCCTAAAATAGCGTTATACAAATGAAATTTGTATATATGGCGTCAAAGGGTGAAATTTATTGACGGTTCTCAAATGGCATCAATGGGTGAAATTTACTGATGATCCTAAATAGTGTAAAACGGTGAAATTTACTGACTGTCCTATAATGGCGTCAACCGTTGAAATTTACTGACGGTTCTCAAATGGCATCAAAAGGTGAAATTTACTGACGGTCCTAAAATGGTGTCAACCGGTGAAATATGCTGACGGTCCTAAAATAGCGTTATACAAATAAAACTTATTGATTGTCTGTCCTAAAATGGCATAAAATGGTGAAATTTACTGACGATCCTAAAATAGTGTCAAACGGTGAAATTAACTGACTGTCCTAAAATGGCGTCAACCGGTACAATTTATTGACGATCCTAAAATAGCGTAAAACGGGGAAATTTACTCTCGTCCTAAAATGGCGTCAAAGGGTGGAATTTATTGACGGTTCTCAAATGGCATCAATGGGTGAAATTTACTGACGATCCTAAATAGTGTCAAACGGTGAAATTTACCGACTGTCCTAAAATGGCGTCAACCGGTACAATTTATTGACGATCCTAAAATAGCGTAAAACGGGGAAATTTACTCTCGTCCTAAAATGGCGTCAAAGGGTGGAATTTATTGACGGTTCTCAAATGGCATCAATGGGTGAAATTTACTGACGATCCTAAATAGTGTCAAACGGTGAAATTTACCGACTGTCCTAAAATGGCGTCAACCGGTACAATTTATTGACGATCCTAAAATAGCGTAAAACGGGGAAATTTACTCTCGTCCTAAAATGGCGTCAAAGGGTGGAATTTATTGACGGTTCTCAAATGGCATCAATGGGTGAAATTTACTGACGATCCTAAATAGTGTCAAACGGTGAAATTTACTGACTGTCCTATAATGGCGTCAACCGGTGAAATTTACTGACAGTTCTCAAATGGCATCAAATGGTGAAATTTACTGACGGTCCTAAAATGGCGTCAAAGGGTGGAATTTATTGACGGATCTCAAATGGCATCAATGGGTGAAATTTACTGACGATCCTAAATAGTGTCAAACGGTGAAATTTACTGACGGTCCTAAAATGGCGTCAACCGGTAGAATTTATTGACGATCCTAAAATAGCGTCAAAGGGTGAAATTAACTCACATCCTAAAATGGCGTCAAATGATGAAATTTACTGACTGTCAGTCCTAAAATGGCGTCAAAGGGTGGAATTTATTGACGGTTCTCAAATGGCATCAATGGGTGAAATTTACTGACGATCCTAAATAGTGTCAAACGGTGAGATTTACTTACGGTCCAAAAATGACGTCAAACGGTGAAATTTACTGATGGTCCTAAAATAGCGGCTGTAATTTAGCCATGATGGTAGCGCGGTTAAAATAATGACGGATTGACAATTACAGTTTGGTTTGGCTTGAAATAATTACGGATTTAAGATGACGGCCAGGTGGCCCGGCTGTTGACGAATGACGCATCCGCCTCCGAAGTCAAATATATAACATTCTCCTTTTTTTCTAATGCAGCATGTTGTCACCTGTCACGGCTCGACGCTGCTCCCTCAGTTCCTGGCCATGTACAGAGTCACAGTGGAGAGTGAGGACACCTACCTGCTGGTCATGAGGAACACGTTCAGCCACAGACTGCATGTACACAGGAAGTATGACCTCAAGGTAAAGTGGGTAAGGTTGCCAAAGTGGTTGACTTGTCTGATCCATTCACATTTTCAATACCTCCATGTTTTATTAGTTTTTGTTATTAGCAGCAATGGCCATTGTACAAATGCAACTAGTCGAAATTTATGAAAGCTGATGGATGGTGTCAAGATCCGCTAAAAATATTTTACAAGACACATCATTAATTGAAAGTCAGTGATGTGCCAGCAGCTCAGTGAAGTCATGTGTGAGTCAGGTCTTCACTTTAATTGAGCTCCACTCAGATGAGAAAGGTTGTGTGGTCTTTTCTTTCCCGCAGGGCTCCCTGGTGTCTCGAGAAGCAACTTTTAAAGAGAAGGTGAGCTCACATGAAAGGACGTGTCAGTGCTGTGAGAACTGATTGAAATTCATGCATACGCGATGAACTCATCTTAGCCTGTAACATTAATAATGACAGCAGAATGATTGCAGTGAGCTTGCTTTGGCATACTCCAGACTGCGCTATTAGATATGAGTGACTGAGTATGAAGTGAAATGAACTTTTTTTTAACATTGAAAGTGTGGGTTTTTAACAATTTATACTTTGTAGTTTTAGAATTCAAATGGGAAGTCAACCCAAAAATTATCTTTACAATAAAACGTTCTATGCGCCCCTTAGTCTAAACACGGCATTCTGATTAATACTGCAAGCATGAACTAAGCAACAAAAAACACTTGTTGAGGCGGCCATTTTGTCATTTTCTCTCAACTGAAAATGACATCACAGTTGCTCAGGGCTTTGGGTAACAACCAATCACGGCTCACCTGTTTCCTGAGTTTTGTCACATGACATTTGCAAGCTCACCTGTGGATGGTCCTTAGACGAAGACCTGAGCAACTGTGATGTCATTTTCATTTGACATCAAGTGTCAAAATGGCTGCCCCCTGAGATGGATAAATATTGGTCGATTTTGCTGCTTAATTCATTTTCCACAACCGCAATATTAATCAGAATACCGTGTTTAGACTAGTGGGGCTACATAGAACATATTATTGTAAAGAAATGTTTTGAGTTGACCTCTTAAAAACCAAGATGTGATTTAATTGTCAAGGTTTCACACAAATACTGCAGAGATTTAAAATTTAGGAATTACAATGTTTTTGTGAAGTCAAAGAGTGAGTGGCCAGGTTTGGTCTGTTGAAATGTTACTTCAAGACAAACAAAGCAGATATATGTTTGGAATTCACCGCACATATTGATTATTGTTTAATTGGGGATACCAATATGAAGGTCAAATGAGCTTTCAAAAGAAGGGAGTTTCTATTCAGTTAAAAAATACTTACCTACAAAAGGGTAAATGCTTTTTAATACTGGTTCAAATGTCTGCTCCCCAACCCCCATATCTATATGATTCACGTCTTTTAGCACATTTTTAAAATATTTTTTTCCAAAATCTTTTTCTTTACGCTGTATTTTTTTGTTTTAAAAAAATATTTACTTCTATATATCTTAATCTGTTTTCTTTGTAAATGCTCTTAAATGTGTTGTATGTGAAGTACACAGTTACCTTGTGTATGAATGCACTATATATAAATAAAGCTGCCTCTCCTTTCTAGGTCAAGGAGCTTCCCACGTATAAGGACATCGATTTTATGAACAACATGCAAAAGATTTACGTGTGTGATGAGGAGAAGGAAAGTTTCATGGACAAGCTAAACAGAGATATTGAGGTAAAATCATGTTCTACAGTAACCCTTATTAAACAGCTTGAGGCAAAGCACATGATCTCTTTTAGGTAGAATTGTTCACTACTTTGCATGCTGTTTGTTGAGAAGTTCGCTGCGTTGACCTAGAGCTTGTAACAATATTTTTATGCTCGCAATTCAAGACCAAATAAATTGACTCAGCGACTGCTCATACCTAGTAAAACTCACAAGTTAGGCTCTTGTAATTTGAGGCATCACTGTATTGACTTGAAGTGGTCCTCGATACATTTTGATTTTTTTTTTTAACTGTATTGGAGCAGTTTTAAGTTGTATTTATAAGGTTCACCACTAGACGGCAGATAATATTTAACAACGCATCCAGTACTGTACTTCTCCACCACAGAAGAAGAGAGTGGGTCTTCAAGAAGTCAAGACCAAGATAGGCCACAAGAACCGTTGACAATTTGTGTCTTAATAATAGCTGCGTTTCCATTACAGTTTTTTTTTTTTTTTTGCAAAATAAAAGCGATATATTGTACTATTTCGATAAAGTACAATTTCGACTTGCCGGTGTTTCCATTGAAGAGCGTTTTGCTTCTGAGGCGCAATTCTCGTAATGTCCCGTCTCGCGGGATCGCGCAGTTCTGTAGGAGGTGCTCATGATGTTTACGGAAGACAGACGCCCGGAGTTGTTAATATTACTTTAAAAAAATCTCTCTCCCCTCATCGGGCGGGTTCGGCCATTTGGTGTTGGTGTGTATGCACGCGCTTATAACTCGTATTATTGTGCGGATGAATGGATTTCAACGGCGACGTGCCCCATAAATCGCTCGTTTGCTCGTTGCCATGGGCAACGGCCATTTCTCATGCAACGATATGAGACGTGCGTTGAACGACGGCATATTGGCTCCATAACTGAATCGCTTTGTGCTTAAAAAGACACGAAAGTGAGTGGCCCCGTTCTTCCTACTTTCTTTCCTCCGTGACCGGGCGGGGGTCATATGACAACATGGAATTCCATTGCACTTTTGCAAAATACTTCTATTTCGACACGTCTCAAAAACCACCTCATGAGAGCATAAAAACTTTTCATTCTTCGAAATCATGTGCTTCCATTGCCAGCTTGCTTTTGCGCAAAACTGAGGGTAATGGAAACGCACCTAGTGTTACAAAATCAAACCAAGAACCTTTGGCATTTGAGGCCCGGCCCAAGCGACAACAGTGCAATTTATGCCCTCCTTCTGCAGTTCATGGTGCGTATGAGGATCATGGACTACAGCCTCTTGCTGGGTATCCATGACGTGGAGAGGGCCGAGAGGGAGGAGGAAGAAATGGAGATGGAGTCATCTGACAGTGAAGAAGAGCATGATGAAAGCAGCCAATCAGTACTTCCAGGCTCCACCTCACCGGAAGGCATCGCTGGTTACATGAACTCCTTCAAGCCCATGGGACCCGGGGAGTTCGACCCTTACGTTGACGTGTACGCTATCGAGAGCGCCATAGGTAAGTCCTGAGGTCGCTCTTTTGCTCGCCTTAAAAACATGTTACAACACCGGGCCTGAGCGCACGAGATCATACACAGAGATCAAAAGTAATCACCAAAGGCTGAATGAAGCGTTGAGCCTCCCTCACTCCCGTGTAGGCGCACCACGGAGGGAAGTGTATTTCATGGGGCTGATTGATGTGCTGACGCAGTACGACACCAAGAAGAAAGCGGCT
The DNA here is from genome assembly GCF_051991255.1 of Vanacampus margaritifer. Taxonomy (NCBI): domain Eukaryota; kingdom Metazoa; phylum Chordata; class Actinopteri; order Syngnathiformes; family Syngnathidae; genus Vanacampus; species Vanacampus margaritifer. The sequence goes on from NC_135439.1 coordinate 13,675,380, forward strand.
CACGCAGCCAAGGCCGTCAAACACGGGGTGAGCATCAGTGTCATGTAAAGCAAGTGATGATATTTATTCATACTGACAACTGTGTGTGTGTGTGTGTGTGTGTGTGTGTGTGTGTGTGTGTGTGTGTGTGTGTGTGTTTGCTTGCGTGTAGGCAGGAGCAGAAATCTCGACGGTTCATCCAGAACAGTATGCTAAGCGTTTCAGGGAGTTCATCACAAACATATTTGCCTAGCAGACCAAAGATCCATCATTTACACGTTCAAGGTGGAAGGTGTGCATCCTGAAAAAGCCTTAATGTAGAAGCTAACCCCCCAAAAAGTCTTGACAATAATATGTTGTATGTGCCCCCACTTCTCTGAACATTAATATTGTGTTTGTGGAATGTAAAAAAATCTACCAGTTTTTATCTATCTCAGGGGGTGGCCATTTTGTTACTTGCTGTCAAATGAAAATGACATCACTGTTGCTCAGGGCTCAAGTGACGACCAATCACGGCTCAGTTTGTAAACACACACATCACAACTCAAAAAATAGATGAGCCTTGATTGGTCCTTAGCTGAGTAAATGTGATGTCATTTTGAGTTGACAGCAAATAACAAAATGGCCGCCCTCTGAGATAGATTAAAACCAGTTACTGCTTAAATTTGATTTTCCCAAAAAGAATAATTAAAAAATCTTTTAACCTGCTGTTCAAAGGTCAAAAGCACAGGTAATAAACACAATTTCTTAATTATCTTCAAGATAAAATAGTATGTTAAAAAAAAAAAATTCTAAATGGTGGACCCAATTGCAGGGAAGCAAGTAGACAAAGCGACTTATAAAAAAAAAAAAAAAAAAATCCAAAACGCAAACAAGGTGCGTGAAAGGAACAGAAAACCGAATTAATGTCCTCCAAACAAATCCTGAATATAGAAAAAACAAAAACAGTCATCACTACTGGCCACATGAGAGCAACGGAAACAACAATGAACAAATGCAGACTGGCAGAAAGCGGGAAACTAAACATAAGATAACTGATGAGGTACACCTGGACAAAACATACGTGGTTGAGGGAGCTGATTGGTAGACACAAGGGGCTGAGCCTATGAGAATAGGTGAAAACACAAACCTAACGAGCAAGTCACAAAATAGACACAGTGAACAACACTATCATGAAAACCAAATCAACAAAAAACGCAAATCATGACATCAGACCTCTACCACTGGATGGCGTCAGCAAACTTCACAACATAAGGTCAGCATCAATTCACATTGGTTTCCTTGCCATGGAAGATTGTCATTCCATGGCTCTTATGTGCCATTAAGCTGGTTTGCAAGCCACTAATAGAACCCACAGAAGAGCAATGGAGGACAATACATTAGGTACAGTTGTGTTTTGTGCTGCATATTTTCCCCAGGTTATGTTACTGTTAAATAATGCTGTTAAATAAACCAGATTTCCTGAAAATGATTCTGAAATCAGCCGTGTCTGTTATGCTGATATTTATGCCATTTTAAATGACATGTTGATTTTGTGCAATCAAAATAGATAATTGCTCTTGGATGCTACTAGAGCAGCGTCCTAATGATCATATTTTAAAATACTTATCATTACAGAATCCGATTTCAAAAGATGTGCCTTTTAAACTGGAGACTTTTTGTGTACTGTGGCTTGTGATATCAGAGTATGTTTTTAGTCATTAAAAAATAAACTTGTTTACCAAGTTCTTGTCTCAGCATTCAGTGCTGGTGGTGCAATAGTGCAAGCAGTGCAGTCTGGTGTTGTCCGAGCTTATCATTATCAGTTTGCATCATTTGGGGTACCAAAACACATACAATTTCTTAATGCAGCAACGTCTACATTGCTGTTAACATTGCTGCTCTTATTTGTTCATCCTCCCTTTTGAATAAATATTTTATTGATTTATTTCACCTTTTTGTGTCCAGTAAGGCAAATGAGAACAGATTTCTATTGTTGTTGTTTTAAAAAAATAAATAACTGGTCATGAGCAGGTCATATCAGCCCCCAAACAATCAGCTATCTGCGAGAAATCGTTAAAGCATGGCAACAACCTAAAGGCTATGACATCATTCCAAATCATTAAAGGAATGGGTTCACATGAAGAATGTTTTGGAATGGTCCAGCCAGAGCCTAGATCTAAAATCCACTCACGTTGGTGCATTTGATAGTTTTTTCCCCCCAGCCTGTTTCTGGCGTATGCAAGCTGTTGCGTTTTTTGACTTGATGCTTTAGAGACAGTGCAACTTGGCACAGATCATTTGTGCTGGCATATTTTGACAGCAACTTCAAGAGGAGCATCAAATATTCAGCATGTTGGTTTATTTAAGCCTTCCTACAAGTGTTCCCTTGTTTCTCCCTAGATAAAGGGTTGAGAAGTGAAATGTCAGCATGAAGTCAGAGAATTTTATTCTGTCTGTATTTATGACTTTATATAGGTCGGCGTTAACAGTGTTGTTGCCTCTGTTATTCTATTAAATGCTAGTGAGATCAAGTGTACCGAATGTGTAGTACTAGTGATGTCCCCCTTTTCGTTTTCTTTTTTTACATAACTTAAGCTCTCTCCAGACTCCAGAGTGAATAATCTGGACGTTCTGTTGAACTCCTGCTGGGCCACTGCAATAGGCCTATAAACGCCGCAGATCCGTATTTAAAAAATAAATCATAGTGCGTCCACAACACTTGAATTCAACCATCACCTTTCTTGTTGTACAAGTGCACAGTATTACCTGAATTTAAAGGCCATTTTGCTATACAACATTAACTGCCTGCCTTTGTTTCTCAGGATGTCATTAATAGTCACAATATTAATTGATTACCAAAAGTAGCAATAGGCCTAATTGAATACACGAGCAGAAACAATATCACTGTACAGTATATTACATCCTGTCTTTACAAAATAACACATCAAAGAGGCACAACATAGTCACAAGTGTTACTTGTAACGGCAACAAAAACTCTTCCAATTACGAGATTACCGTTGGTTTCATAAATTTATCGTCACTGCCACGTAGTGCACCGGAAGTGGTTTGAAATGGGTTTCAAAATATGAGCATTAACAGGAAATGCAGCGTTAGCTGCCTTAATCTTGCTGGCTTAACAGTGTTTGGTAAACATGTCTTGTTACGTGTAAAATAAAATGTCTTTTTGCTATTGGTCTCCTTTTGTACATTTTAACTATTTATGTTATAATCACCGATTGTGATCTTGTAAGAACATTCAATTGTAAATTCGATTTTTGATCAAATACCATATTCATGTTGTTGGAGGGAATGGTAAGCATTGTTGGATTGAGACACTAATAAGGTTCAAATTGTCTATCTTCATTAAAATGTTTTAATCTAAAAAAAAATTCCTGTCTGAGCCCTGAAACTCCAGGGCTGAAAATGAGTCCCTGGTCCTATCATAAATCATCTGGTTCTGGTCTCTGGGTCTCCAGCAGACAGTGTCGAAGCTCCACAGTAATAAAAGTGAGGCCAGCGCTCTGACCTAGAAAGATGTAGGCCAAAGCCAAGAAGCAGACAATCTGACAGTGAGATGATGAGTGTGAAGTGATTACTGATTACTGCTGAGCTGCAACATGTTCCTGTCATCTTGGGGGACATAAATAGACATAAACACAATCTTGCCGACATGAAACATTAGTCGTCTGCTTTCGGACTCAATGAAAACAGCAGAAAGTAGGCTACGTGTATTGATAATGAATGCTTTATGAATTGCATGAGTAAAAAAATACAAATGAATAGAGACTCTTTACAGCACAGACATGTATACTCAGCAACAGTCGTTAGATGAACACAGAATTACATCGAGTACGGATGGAATGACTTATTTTTATGCTACTCTTTAAATCTCCATGTGGGCAACATTCCTCATTTCATCACACTGATTATCAGCCACTTATAAACATTCATTCCAAATGCTCACTTGTATATATTGAAAACAACCTATCAAACAATACTTTTAATCTCTATTAGTCACAGCAGGAGAGTCCGTTAACATCCATTGAAGCGGCGCCTCTTGTCTTCCTGACGACATGACGCTTTTAAATACATTCAGTTGAAATGAAGGCATTTCCTTCGCTCATATGCACATCACCACAGTGGCCTGCTTCACTTTCAAGATATCGAAAATGCACAAGTCATGTACAGTGTTTATGGCGCGCACAGTGATACAAACATTACATATAAATCTTAGTCTTGAGCTTTGAAGAGTTAATTATCAAAGGAACACCAAAGCAAGAAACTGTAAATCTCTTTTCTCGAGACACTTTTTGTACACAGAACCAACTGTACAAAAAGTACAATAACAATGCTGGGAATTAAGCACTTTAAACTTTTTTTTTTTTTGATTTATAGAACTCTACCATCATATCTAGATTTTCAATTAAAACGAAAGCAGCCTTTGTCGCGCAACTTGAAAATTGAATCTGTTTGGCTGCGTTGAGTGCAACACAATATATACACTCTCTTGGAAATACCAGTAAAGTGATGGCATTTCAATCAGATACATACAGAACAATTCATTAGCTTATTGCAGTTCTTTACATTTGGACTTGAGATCCCCCCCCCACCCCCACAAACAAGTATGTGCCAGTCTGTGTGTTTTCTTCACTCTATCACTATTAGAGCTTGTGTCACAACACTAGTGCAACGTCTGGCCAAATGCTCCTCCATTCTGAACGTGTAGGCCACAATCTGACGACCATCTTTAAAAAAAAAATAAAATAAAAAATACACTCCTGTTTTTGTTTTACGACACGGCTTTTCTCGACGTATTGTAGCTGAAGCTAGCGCCGCCCCTGTGCGAGACCTTGAGCGTCGTGGCGACCGTCAGGTTCGGCGTCGCGCCGATGGGGAAGCCTGGGTTGGCTGCCGATGCGAATCCGGCAGTTGCGGCGACGGAAGGGGCGGCTTCATTGGGACATCCGTACTGCAGCAGGATGTCGGCGCACTCCTGGCTGCCCGCCATGCGAGCCAGGGTCAGCGCTGTTTGGCCCTGAGCGTCCCTGTATCGAACGTCACATCCATACTGACAAGGAGACATAAAACAATAGGATTCACAATTTGAGAACGTGTGTGACAATTCAATCAATTACACCTGCATACACCTAAAGCCCGTATCCCATTGTGGGGTGAACGCTCGCGAATGTTGATTTCACGTCAGGGTTAGTTCAAGGTCGCAGTGTTTTTTTAAAGTGGAAGTCAACCTTAAACATTACTTGACAATAATAGGTTACATGTGACCTCAATTCTGATTAATATTACATTTGTGGAATATGAGTTGTGAAGCAAAATCCAGCCGTTTTTATCCATCTCAGGTCTTCAACGAGTTATTTTCCATGAGGTGCCATGTTGAACTTCCAGTGACTAGTATGAGAGTGTGTGGCAGCTAAAACACCAAATTTTACACACCTGCTCCCTATTGTTATCCTAACGAGTCACATGCTACTGGGGAGGGACAATTTTCAACTTATGGGTGTACACACTTTTGTTGCCAGAGATTTAGCTACGAATGGCGTCATTTTGAGTTGTTTTTAGGGAATAATAAAAGAGTAAAGTCTACACTGACCCAAACGAGAAGCTGCGTCATCACCACGTCGGCCTGCTGACAGGCAGCGTGAAGGGCCGAGCCGGGCAGCCGCAGCGCCAGAAGGGACCGGGAGGAGAGCGCCATGCTGGGGGGGCCGTTGATGTTCTCCTTAGTGCAGTGGGCCAAGAGAAGCAGCAGTTTGGGGAGATTGTGCTCCATCGCAGCCAGCAGAAGACGACCGGACAGTGTGATGTCGGGACCCTCGTTGGGAGTGGGAGGAGGCAACGGCGCCACAAAAAGTTTCTGCTCATATTTGGCTCGAATCCACGACTCTCGTTCCTCTCTGGAAAAAGTAAAGAAAATAAAAGTTGGGGGCTTTCAGGGACAGAAAGCTGCCAGCAGGCTGAAACAGTATAAGAAGCACTAATCAGTATTTCTAATGTTGTAATAGTTGTTCCCTAGAAGTGTATGAATTGATTCCTAACAGCCTATTTTCTTCATTTTGTATTGTTTCTCTTAGTACATATGTGAATGTTGGATTTTATTGTCCATTCAGATTTCACCTGACTTGTCACTCTGTTCTGCTTCAGAATCAGTAGTTCTGGCAGATGTATCTTAAATGACATCAGCAATTCTGTCGTTAACCAATCAGATTTCAAACTCAACTCGCCAGAAAGATGGCCCCACAATAACATCAGCAATTTTATGTCCTCTGATTGGTTGATCAGAGTCAATTTCGTTACAGTCAAGTTGGACAAGCAAAATGTGTCTGTAGCTATTGCCACACAGTCATTTTAATAATAAGCATCTCTGGTAACTATAATGTGTTTCTTTCTTTCTTTATTTTAAATTAGGGATGTTATTAGATCATTATTGGCCCACAATAATGTCAACATTTTTCCCTCTTCTGATTGGTTGGTCAGAGTTTTTCAAATGCTGACTTTGTCAAGTCGACCTGAAATTTTTTTTTTAATTTCTTCCTTAAAACTCTAATTACGCTAATAATGAAAAAAGAAAACATATTTGTGTCACCCAGAACCAATATTTGGCCATTTGCATGTTTGAACTTTGGTCCGTCACCAACAAATGTCTGACTTCCAGGGAGTACTTAAAAACTGATAACATACTTTAAAAAAAGCCCAAGGTTTCAACTTTAAACTTAAAAATGACAAAAATAAAGTTTTATGTAATTACAGCAAAAGGCGCAATTACCTGAGAAATCGCTGAAATAATTGATTATCAAATCAATTAAGTTCAACTTCTGCTAAAATAATCACAGCAATGCATCTTGTTTGTCCAATGTTTTTCTGATGTCCACAGCAAAATAAACAATAAATACAAATATTATTTGTACAGTCATTACCGGGTAGCATCAGGTGGGGGTTTCCGGTGGCCCATGGTGCGCGCCTCCCATATACAGTTAACCATGTGGTTGCCAATGGCACTGAGGACCAGCGTGAGCTCTCGTGGCAGATCGTCCAGATCAAGAGAGCGAACGCGCGAAACGTGCGTCCCCAAGTTCCTGTGGATTCCCGAACACTCGATGCATATGAGGGCGCCGATGTTCAAACTGGCCCACGTAGGATCTTAGGAAGAAAAAACACAAGACAATCACAATCTTTAATCAACGCTAACTATAGTCTAAAAACAATTGGGTCAAAAGTAACCCAATTATGGATTTAAAAAAATGGACCGATCCACTTTATGCGTCAATTTGACCCAACTTTCTGGGTTGTTTTATACAAAATGACTAAATTTTTTGACCCAAGTCAAGAATCTGACCAATTTGTATGAGTTGTTTTACACTAAAAGTCAAAGTTGGGTTAAATAGACCCAAGTAGAACATTGGTCCATTTTTCCCCCACAGTTGGGTTATTTTTGACCCAACTGTTTTTAGAGTGTAACAATTTCCTTAGATACTAAACCAGTGGTTCTTAACTAATCACAGTTTAATAAGATTCAATACAAACGTTGTATCCAAAATTATGCTTTTACAAGGATAATAATGCTAATTTTTTTATCAACACTGTTGTAGAGGTATTAACTCATTCAAACCCAAAAACGTGTAAAAACGTTTATTTTTTAATACTTTACCCTTCAATCCCAAACACATATTTACCCATTTTTTCAATTTCAAAAATGTTTTTGGGCTTTGATGCAGATTTTGACATGAATAGGCGGCTTAAAGCAATGGCAGTTATTACAAAAAACGGCCAGCAGATGGCAACAGAGTATAAGAGATCAGCCAGGGCCATGTTGCAACAAGCTCTTTTTGTCAGTTTTCACCAGGAATGTGAATATTGATTACATTTAGCTATATTCTAATGCTAATTGCTGCAAAACAGAAACATATAGAAATATATATTTTTCCTGATGAAAGAAGAAACTCTAATCTTTCTTTTGGTAGGTTCCATGTTTTTATAGCAATAGAACACAATATTCTGTGGGCTTTGCAAAATCAAGTCAAAATCCAGTAAAACAGTCGGGAGCAAAGGGGGTTGCTTCAGTGAAAATGGCTGGGATTGAATGAGTTGTTAAATATCTTAATTTGCAGTGATTGGTGTACAACAGCACTGCATTATCCCGAGCTGTTTCGAATATTTTGTTCATGTTATCTGCTAACTAAATCATATAAAAAGTTATATTGATACAATCCTATTATTGTCACTGGACTAGAGTATAAAAAAAAGGCTTTTTTTTCTTCTTTTTTAAATCTTTATATGATTCAATAATTTCATATGTTTTCAAATTTGTTCCAAAAGTAGACCACTGAGAGATTTTTTTTGTTCGTGTGGAGAAAAGTCTCCTTCCTCCCACATCATGGTGACCCAATTTTATATTCGGTGTAACAATTAACACGACATGAAAGTGTTTTTTTGCAGCTTGTAATCAAGATTTTAACACAGATTTCTGTAATGCGCTGTCTCATTCTGAGATTTTTTCCTCCCCACGCTGTGATCAGTCGAGTGTGCAAGAATGTGAGAAATGACTCAATAACTAATGGGCGACTTTGTTCTATTGTTCTGTTAAGCGCTCTTCATCTTCAAATGAGTGCAGCAAGAAGATGAACGATGATTGATACATGAATCGCTCTGAAATAGTCAGCAGCCAGATGTGACACGGAAGGCAAAAAAAGATGTCACTAACTGGGAGCATCGCAGTCGACGCAGAAGTTGTTCCCTTTTGCGTTGCGAATCGCCTGCAGAGCCACCGCCTCGCTTTGGCTATTCTTGCGGGCCTGTGAAAAACACAAAGTGTACAGTGAAAGATGTCCTTTTCAAATCTGCCTGTGAAAAAACGTCTATGAGTATATTAAAAAGGGTTTGACCCGAGGTAAATTGTTCCCATAAAAAAAAAAAAAAAAAAGAACTGCATCATTGCATTAACTTGTGATATCGGAGGAAATTACATTTTTAAGCACTCATCCGAGGATGTGTCCTTGCTGCAGTGCGGATATCAGCACAAGACAACATTGAGCAGGCCCGAAATCATGACACGCTAGTGATGAAGTGGCTTCAGCGGTGCAAAATCAATTAAACTGTCTTTTTCTTTTTGACAAAAGCCATCACGACAGTGTTGTAGGGTCATGAATCACGGATGAGATGTTTTATTGTATTTTTCTTTTGCAAACAGACGGCAGACACCATTAAATACAGGAGGAGCAAGATTTTAAAGGAAGTATGCATTTGCATATGTGTGTGTGTGTCTGACCTTGTTCTTACTGCTCTCACACAGCTGCAGGCTGGCTAAGATCTGACTCTCAATGGCCTGCACCCAAGAATCCCTCTCCTCCACACTCTGGGCTTCAAAATGCCACGTCTGGCCAGAGCTCGACACAATGAGGAAGTCATTGTTTTCTTCATCTGTCACACACGCAATACAGAAACATACAAGCTCTCAATCGCAGGTTACTGTATTTTGCCCTATTTATTTGAATTGACCTGCACGATTGTTAATACACACAAAAAAGTTATACATGGCTAATTATATTACTATCCTAGAATTGGAACATCTGCATTATTTTTTTTTTAGATACTTTTCTTTATTTAAGTAATTCTGTAATTATAAAGTATGACAATTAACCCAAAAATATGAATTCTGTTCTTCAATATACAAAATATAACCAAAACATAAAAAAGATTTATCTGCTGACTGGCATTCTCGTTGGTCCAGTATAGGAGTGACAGGGGTTGAACTACTAAAGTTTTTTGTGTAGTGGACTATAATGTGATGAAAAGTTTTTATTTAATTTAAATAAAATGCGTTTCTGTGTTTGACTGTTTTAATTTCATTTGTTGAAGATAGACTTGCTAGGAGTCTCATTTTGGTCAAATATTTCCACACGCTTGTAGCACACAAGCAGCCATATACTAGCTTATATTGACGTCAGTTTTGTAAAGCAACACTAGTATAGCTTAAATGGCACAAGTGACTTTAAAATATAAACATATATTTTTTACTTACTTCCAAGTGTAAATATTAGCCTACTCTAAAACAGAGTCTTTTTGATCCCACTCAAAATAGAGTCCATTTTTTTCTAAATAGAGTCAAATTTACTCTACAGAATTTACTGTTTATGCTTATTAACATAATTTATAATATACTTAAGTATACTTTTAAGTGTACTAAAATGGGCCAATTTAGTCCCAAGGAGTTTACTTAAAGTTTACTTTTTGTACAAGAACAAGTAAAACAAACAAACTTAGGTATACTTAAGTATACTCTATTATGTACTTAAAGTATACTACTTTCAGTTAGGCTCATGATGTTAGCGTGTGTTGTATGTTTCTCACAACTTCTGATAAATAAAGTTCTTGTTTCCACACAATTGTTGTCTAAACATTTTTAGACATTACATTTTGGTGATAAAGATTGAGTTTCACTGCACGACATTCTTCAACATTATCGAGGCAAGTGGGCTAGCACAAGCTAGCTAGGCTAACTGCTAGGCTAACTGCTAGGCTGTTCCATGACCAGCTAACATTTCAGACATTCGCACTTTTCGCTTCTCCACAGTGCGTTATACTTCGGCGGCCTTGGTAGATGAGAGGCTCGAAAGTCCTCTGTAAATTGGTTAATTAGAAGACATGATGCCAAAAACATGACGAGTGATTAGCTGACTTAGAGCATTAAATGTGCAGTAGTAAAGATGTTAATCGGTTCAACTGACCCCTAAGTGACAGTAACCGAAATGTCGACCAATGACAGCACAGTTACCTTGTGCAGGAGGCGGGACTTAAAGAAACCCAAGTCACAACAAAAGGAGTAATATTTGTCGACTGTGTGACTGTTTAAAGTTAGCAAAAAGTAGACCTGAACGGGAGAAAAGACTTATCAAAAAAAGGTGAAAATATATTGTAACTTTTAAAATATTACCACATTACATTTTAATCCGTGTACTTCACTTAAACTGTTAATGTTTTGAGCAAAGACAAGCACACCAGTAGTCTGTATGTAATATTCAGTGGCAACATAGTCTTGCCAACAGTAGCACATCACATACAATATAAGACATGGTGCAATAAAAGTCCAGAAGATTCATCAAAAGAGGACAAAGATAGGGCACATTACCTGTTTTGCTTACATTCCTTAAGCTACCAAAGCTCTTAAGTTTCCACATTTTGCGTTTGGCTATAAAGAGGGGAGGGAGAAAGCTGAAATCATTAACATTGCAAGAATTCTATAATGTATATTTATTTTAAATATAAAATTGGTGTAACAACAAACAATCAGTCAAAACTAATTGTTTCATATTTATTTGTGAGTTTTATAATACGGAGAAGCTCATCATCACCTTCTGCTTGGCCAATGGTGGCGTCCCCTTTCTGGTTCATGCTCTTCTTCCTGCGATGCTTCTTCCTGTCCTCCACTGGGGACGTGGAGCCTACGTCTTTGGTGGACGAGGAGCTGGACACGCCCTCAACTGCAGAGTCTGCTAACACGTTCACAGACACTGAATCATCTCGCACTATGTTACATAAGAATTCTGTTGCTTCCCCTCACCGACACTTTGAGCGTGGTTGGAGACGTTGGAGGAACATCGCTGCACGCCTCTGTTGCTCCTGAGAAAGAGACCGCCCCCAAGTCCCTCCATGTCGTCCACTTGTAGGAGGCTGCTGGCGCTGACAGGAACTACGACAAGCAAGGAGTGAATGTATAAGTTAAAAAAAAAAAGATCCTCTTTGTGCTTCCAGACTAGATAATCAACACAGCGCTGTATATCCTATTCATAGCAGTGTCAATATGATTTATTTATTCATACACAGGCGCCCATCCAAGGATGCCGCGTCTTCCTATTCACAAGAGCATAGAATTTATTCATTAATTCATGTTCAAGTACCACTAATTTGCCACTTCTTTGCAATTGTTTATGCAATAGATATCTTTTATTTTAAAATACAGTATATCTAAACATTTTCTTTGTGTCTCCTTGCTGCTGTAAAAACTGAAATTTCCCAAACAAATACAGCTCAATTATATTCATCCCCCATCTGATAATACTGCTTGCTATAGTTAATTGCTCAGCCAAGGATTTATTTTTATTTTTATTTTTTTGTTACTGGAGAGCTCAGTATTGTTCATTCGATTTGACATGTCATCATTGCTCTCCTTTTAAATTTTTATATATATATATATAATTTATTTTTTTTGCATGTGGGTGAGTATGTGTATGTGCGTGCGTGCGTGCGAGCGTGTGTGTATTCATTAGTTCACCTAAAACCTATTAAAAAAAATCCCATACTAATAATATAATATAATAATAAATTGCCAAATGCAGAAACATCAATGTAAGTTATCACGATGTGGTGGCTCTCGCTAACAGGCAGAATTAAGTAACCAGAATTAGGTTAAAAAATTCTATATACGTAGACCATGTTTCTATAAATTTTGATATTTGGTTTTTATTTGAGGCAGATATTTTTTCCATTAAAATGTGATTTATGAGGAGGTTGGACCATTGGTCGATATTCAGAGTTTGTTTATTTTTCCAGTTAACAAGAATTGTTTTTTTTGCGATAGTAAGGGCTACAAGTGTAGATTGAAATTGTTTATGTGGTAAGTCAGTTGTTGTTAGGTCACCTAGCAAACACAAGTTTGGAGATAAAGGTTTCCTACAGTCCAAAATAGACTTTAGTCCAGAAATACATAACCGGAGTACATAACCATAAAGCATGAACATAAGTGTCTGTAGTGTTTTGTAAACATTGGAGACAAATGTCGGAGTCTGAGATTCCCATTTTCTTCATCATATATTGAGTAATGTATGTTCTATGGATAATTTTATATTGGATAAGTTGTAAATTTGTGTGTTTTGTCATTTTAAATGCGTTTTCACAAACTTGAATCCAAAAGTCAGATTCCGGTGCTATAGACTGTCTCCCATTTCGACATTCGACATCGACAGACATTTTATCAGTATATGAAAGTAACTTATATATTTTTGAAAGTTTTTTTGTTGTTGTCGGGGAAAGCTTGTTAATATCTTTAGCTAAAACAGGCGGTTGGAGCGTACCCCGAAGTGTTGGAATTTTTTTCTTTATCATATTTTTAACTTGTAGATAATGTAAAAAATTTCCGTTTTTTATTTTGTATTTTTGGAGCAAGGATGCATATGATATAAACATATTATCTGAGAAGAGATGGTGGAGATGTGTAATTGCTTTCTGCTCCCACACACCTAAATAAAACGGTTGGTTGTTAAGTTGAAAGTCGGGGTTATGCCATAGGGGAGAGAGCCCACAGGGCTCCACTTGGGCTTTTGTAATTTCTAGTGCCTTCCACCAGGCAGTCAGGGTGGCGGAAATCATTGGGTTTTTAAAACAATTATGTCGCTTAGGATTTTTTCATGGCCATTTGCTTGTTTGTTAGCAGGATTATGAGGCGACTTGATTGATTTCCATAAAAGGCTGAGTGATGAAAAAGACTCCAAAAGAGTGAATAAAATGTCAAAGAATTTTTCATTGTGCGGTGAGGAATGTTTATCGTGTCCAACTCAAAGTCAAGAGGTTCTGGGTTGGAATCAGGTTTCAGACCCTTCAGTTTGCATGTTCTGCCTCATGTTTGTCTGGTTTTAAATGGTGATTTGATTTATTAAGGGGGGAAAAAGCTACTCAAAGCCACCTCACCCTGTGTGAAAAAGAATTTACACCCCTTGTTGAAGGCAAAGTCAACCCCCCAAAAATTTTCTTGACAATATTATATTCTATGCAGCCCCACAAGTCTTAATACGGTATTATTATTAATATTGCATTAGTCAAATATGAGTCAAGCAACAAAATCCATCCGTTTTCATCAATATCAGAAGGCGGACATTTTGTCACTTGCTGTCGAGGGAAAATGACATCACAGTTGCTCAGGTCACAGGTAACAACCAATCACAGCTCAGCTTCAGAAAACAGGCGCGCTGTGATTGGCCGTTGCCTGAGCACTGAGTAACTGTGATGTCATCTTCAATCGGCAACAAGTGGCAAGATGGCCACCCTCTGAGATGGAAAAAAATGGCTAGATTTTGCTGCATAACTCATATTCCACAAATGTAATATTAATCAGAATGACATGTTTAGACTAGTGAGGTCACATCGAACATATTTTTGTCAAGAAATGTTTAAGGTTGGCTTTCCCTTTAAATCATGAATTACTATGGCTAATCACATACAGTATTTATGTTCACGTTCTCTGACTAAACCCAAGTGTTTTTACATGATTACATTATATTCTATGGACTGACAAAACAAATGTAGCAATCATTTTTCCACACAGGGCTCACCTGAAACCCCGATGAGGGCATACTGTGTACAAATTTGATGCATTTTATTGAATTTCTTATTAAATAAAACATGAATTGACCAAATTTAGCAACCTACAAGGGTTATGCATTGCTGAAAGCCAACAATTTGGTGCTAATCCAAATTAGCATTGTAATGCCTTGGTGGAGGTCAGCTCTTCTAGCAACAAAGAGGATTTGGTGTTGGCAATGTTTAGTCATGGCAACATATTTTTTGGACATTTTATATCCGACAAAGGGATAAGACATTTTCTCTCACCCAGGCTGACCCCCTCAGGTCCCTGCCCATCTTTGACCCTCCCGTTGAGCCCGACTGGAGGGCCGCCAGTAGGTACAGCACGAGGGGGGCGCTTTCCTGGCACCTTCACAGTCACTCGCAGCAGATCCATTTCTTTCCCGGGGGTATTCAGCATGTAGTCCTGCCAAAATCAAACAGCCTCCATTACAACCTACTACCAGTTGGCTGATGCTTCAACATCGCAAACCCTCAAAAGTGCTGTCAAAACACACTCACGTTGACATTAGAGTGATATGACAGGATGCCGTCACTGGAGAGAGTGACGTATTTCTTCTTCCACTCTTTGTTGAGTGAGTTCCCGCTGCGCTTGAGCAAGAAACCCTGGTAGAGGTCACAGGAAAAAAAAAAGGGGGAAATGCGCTGTTAAGATCTTGTGTGTTCATCTCACACCGTAAGGCAGCGTGATGGCTGGTGGCAGCCAAAAACACCCACAATGTATTATTTACCCATATGGGGTATGGCATTAATTCACACAATGACAGGTGTCGCTACGTGTGTCATTTGAAGGGAGTCGTGCTGTGATGTCCTCTGCTGAAGTTCATTGGATGCACTAGATTTGTATTCTGCATCTTTGTCTTACCTGCTTGATGGGAATGAAGCGCCCGCTTCCCACATCTCCTTTGCAGTCTGCACTTCGCCTGGCTGAGTCGCTGCCTCTTCGACCCTGAAGGAAACACAAGGGGACAAAAACGTGCTTTAAAGTGTGGTGATGCTGAAACTATTACACATTGTGCGCTGGGAACAGTACATGTCCCATAGGAAATGAAAGATATTTAATTAATTCAAGTGTCAAAACTCCACCATGGTACGACGGTTAGGCAGGTTTTTTTCCAGTAATATTTTTAAACCTCTAATTGTTATACATCACATCATTTTTTTTTTAGAAGTGCTCGTCTTCTTTAGGATCTTCATTAGGGTGTGCTGGAGCCTTTTGAATGAGAGACAGGGCACATTTTGACAAAAAAAAAAGCCTAAACATTTTAGAAGCACTGACCTACATTTACAACCTGAATTACACTATTTTTTCTCTCCATGAAATTGTATTAATCTATTTCCAACAGTTGATACATGTATGTGAATGTTTTATTTATTTATTTCAATAATGTGTTCTATGCGGCCCCATTAGTCTTTACATAGTATTCGGATTAATATTGCATATGTGGAATATGAATAAAGCAGCACAATCCACCCGTTTTTATCCATTTTGCCACTTGCTGTTGACTGAAAATGACATCACAGTTTCTCAGTTAACGACCAATCACCGCCCAGCTTGCGAACGCCACATGACCAAACTCACAAAACAAGCTGAACCCTGATTGGTCGTTACTTGAGCCCTTAGTACTGTGATGTCATTTTCATTTCTGTAAAATGGCCGCCCCCTATAGACATATAGTAATGATTTCTATAATTGCAACATCAAATTGATGGTATTTATATAATTATATATATTTTTTTATTTCAGAATGTTTTTATTGCTTTTCATACAGAAATGTAAACATAATGTACATTCCAGAACAACCTGCATGGGAATATAGTACATTGGCTCACATACACTGTAAGCTATATTTTTCCCAATGATATTTTCGCACCTAATATATTAATATATAAGGTGGAATTGAGTCAGCTAAATCCTCACTAAAAGCTCAAATAACAAAAGCACGGCCACAAGAGTTGACTTTTTCATGAAGTATGAAATGTCCTGGCCAGAACTAACTTGGTTCTTGCCTTTGCCACCTTGAGAAAACCAACCAAAAAAATAAATACAAATCTCAGCTTCTGTGGAGTACGCACAGGCCTAGCAATCTTCATTCTCTCCTTCTGCTGCTGGCTCACCACCGTATCATCTCCAGCTGGCCTGCGGCACTGAAACAGTCTGTCTCACAGCTAACGACGCGCAAGCAATGCAACCTTCTGCTAGCACGATAAAGCTACGTTAGCAGCGGCAATGAAATACACCGTCTCACAGCTAACGATATGCTTTAAGACGACATAAAGAACGCTACAGAGTTAGCGATGCTAAAAACAGAAAACAGAGCAATTATGTAGTAAATCCAACAAAATTGTGAGGATTATTTTCGATTCTTAAGCGGCCATTATTAATCAAGAAACATGAGCAGCCTTGTGCAAATCATGGAGATAACTTTAAGTGGTTAGGCAGATGAATCCGCTTTAATTTATATGCCTCTTAATACCGCCACTATTATGTCACAATTTTAGAAATCATCAATAATATACAAAAATATGTGAAATCCTCTTAACATAAAAAACAATGAAAAAGGGAAGAATGCTAGCACTGGCAGAGAAGTGAGCTACATAATGAAAAGGTCACAAGTCATTCGCATGGCTGCCATTTTACAGAAATGACACCTACTGCACATTATAGTCACACCAGCTGACAAATTAGACTTAACTTGCTAACACTGCTAATTGAGTGGAGCCCTCAGAGAAAACAAAGGGATTACAACATTCATACCCCACGCAGGCCAATTAAAAAGAACCTCTGTGGTTGAGGGTGACTCAGCTAATGTATTTAATTATGGATACAGCCAGCTTTATTGTTTTCAATTGGTTAAACATATTTACATGCTTGTGCTTGGCATATATTTACCGAAAAGCGCGCGGTGCGTCTGCGGGTGGCACTGCGGACTGAGCCAGGAGTGCCGCTGTCCTGTTTCTCCCCTCTTGCCGACCTGCCAATCTCTTTATGGCTAATCACGGGGGTGGAAGGAAGTGATGAGGAGTAATCGCTACTCTGACCCCCATTACTGGCCTGCAAATGAAAGAGAGGGACACGGAGAGAGGGGAAAAAGATCTTCATCGAGTCGAGGCAGTAGTTAATAGCGCCGTGTGTGAAATGATATTAAATATTTCCCATGACCATGCTTGTAAAAACTGTAATTAACACAAATACCATTTTTATTGAAGGGTGATATGAGCCACATTACTTTTCAAGGAGTGTAATTATTTCCTGTACTTTAATTTTATTGGGTGCCATTTCTTCGAAGGTTAATAGAAAAAAACAAAATCTATGTGGGGAAAATTACAAATAAATGAAACATTTTTTTTTTAATGGGGGGTGGGGGGAATTACAGTTATCACACATTTGAAAATGATTTTTCAAACAACTGCATTTATATGGGGAGAAGAGCTTATACGTGGTTGCAATTTAAAAAAAGAAAATAAATATGGTATACATAATTAATGATCAAGTTCAGATAGTTTTTTTCTCCTATTAGTATATAGTTTTATTAATTAATTAATTTAACGTGGCTATGAATTCACCCCATAGTGCAAATAATTTATGTATTCTATAATGGCTGACAATTTGGTCTTTAATCAGAAACATGTTTTAGGGCAACCTTTACTGTCAAAAGAGTCATTTTAGGCCAAATAAATAATCCAAAATTTGTCTGGAGAAGATTGAAGATTGTGATGAAGGAAACAGTGTGTTAGTGTTAGTCTAATGTACTGAGGGCCCAAGACGGTGCTAATTTGAGCTACACAATAAAAAAAAAAAATGCAGCATCCAATATTTTGAGATTCATTTTCTTCTTCATTTAATCTTCTGTTTTTGGATTTTTGTTGTTATAATTTTTCACATTTTTCAATTTACATTTGTAGACTGCCTTTCTGTCAAATTTCTTACATTTTTGAAAATTTTATGGACATATCATGGTAATTTTCTGCCTCTTTTTAGACATTTCATGTCAATTTTTTGACAATTTTTTGGTGCCTTTTTTGTTATCAATTCTCTGACATTTTGGGGGCAATTTACTGGACATGTTATGGTATTCTTTATATATTTTCGGGATTCCTTCTTGTTTTTACATTTGATAATTACGCTTTTAACATTTTCTTTCTGCCTTTTCTTAAATCAATTTCTGAATTTTCAGGATTTATTATTTTGTTGTTGACATTTTACAATTACTTAAAAAAAATCTTTTCTGCCTTGTTAAAAATTAATTTTCGAACTGTTTGGGAAATTTTGTGGACATTTTATGCAAATTTTCCGCTTTTGGGACATTTTTTCAGGTAATTCAAAAAACTTTTTCATCTATCTTTTGTCTCTCTTTTTCTGACAACAAAAATTTTTGGACTTTGACATTTTTTAATAATAATTCTACATTTTTAATCTAAATCATTAATTCATTAAAATAATATCTTATCTAAAAATAAAGATAATTATGTATTAACAAAAATTCTGCAATTTTTATTTTTTTATTTTTATTTTTTTATTTTTATTTTCTTATTTTTTATTTTTTTTTAGAGATCCACAGTGAGCCACAAGAGCGGTACTAAAAGCGGCCGTGGCTCAGGGTGTAGAGACGGTTGTTCAGTAACCAGAAGGTCGGCTGTTTGATCCCTGCTCTCCCCAAGTCAAGTG